>NW_026570374.1:0-270545 GCF_019649055.1 Paramacrobiotus metropolitanus | reverse complement strand
AGAGAGGTGATGGCGTGGGCGGAGAGTCGTCCTCTGCAAGCTCGGCTGCGCTTCGGACGTGATCGCGCGTGGACGTGGTGTCCGGTCCAGCTAGCCCTGTCCGAGGATGCCCAGGTCGGTAGTGTTGGCACTGCCATGCTCATTGTTCGACGTTGCATGATGATTTCGAAATGCACATCTGTCAACTCAGTCCGCAATCCACAATCGAATCAGCCAACTTTGACTCAGTTTGAGATATTGTTCACAGTTGCGAAATCGTTAACCAAGCGAGGAAGCGTTGTTGAAATGCGGATTAAATTATTTTGCGGGCATTTAGCGTACGCATGTGAAGCTGTCACTCCCTTCGCAGGTGCGCCAGGCGCTTTTCGAAGATACCCGTTGTTTGCTGGTGGAGGCGGAGTGGGAGGGTGCGCGCGTGAAGGAGCTGGTCCCTCGGTGGCAGATCCGCGCTGTGCCGTCCCTTCATGAGCTGCAGGGGCGCCGCGTGACCCCGGAGTGTTTTGTCCGCCGTGAGTGCCGTCTGCCCGGCGGATACTGGTCTGTGCACCCAGAGTCTGTGGAAGGGCTGTGGTACGAGCTCGGTCGGAGGTTCGATGCCCGCTGCATCGCCGTTCGTTCTGACACCGTCACGTTCTTCCAGCGCCACGATGAACGACGGGCTGTTTCTCTCGAGCGCTTGGTAAGTCGGGCACTACAGAATGTTTTTCGTAACAGAATGTTTTGCCAGTGTGGCACTACGGAATGTGGCAGAATGTTTTTCTTCGACTTCTGCGACTCTCCAGCAAATAGTTGCAGTGAACTGAAAAAACTGCAATGTGTTTATCTGTACTTTGAAGTATGCCGATATACAATATCTGTGAAAAATTGTTATGGGATAATTAATAGTCTATGCACTTCACAGAATCGTACAGTCGTTCAATTACTAACAATAATTTTTATATGGAATTTTGAAGGAAGAGATTTTGGCCTTCCTCGTAAAGTACCGGGCCAAACCCACTGACGTCCTAAGTGAAGAACGCCGAGAAGAAGGGGAATGGACTGCCAAGCGTTGCGTTCCCCCTTTAACAAGGCTCGAAGGTCCATCGACGTCCACCGAAAGACTGCAAGCGGGACGCGGCATTCCTTTGGCACGGGAAATCCTGGCGGAAGTCTTCCAGTCGCTGGACAGCAACGAGCGGGTGCGGGTGCGGCGCGTCTGCCGCCTGTGGGAGGCCATGCTGGATGCGGGGGCCATCGGGAAGCATCTGTGGATCTCCCGACAGCCCTTCCTGGGGAAGTACGATACACTGACAAAGCGGTTCCTGGTGGCGGCTGGTATGCTCAAGTACGCCACTTGCGCCACGCACACCGTCGTACTGGACAACCCGTCAGCGTTACCGGAGTGGAAATGGGGCGGCGTGTATGGAGTGTTTGTGAATCAATTGCGGCAGCTTCGCTTGAAGACGCTGGTTTTCTCGCGTTGTGAATTCAGTCAGCGCGACAACCGGATTGATAACTTGGACTATCTCCATGAGGAGCTGTCCAACCTGGGAGCGACGTGCAATGTGGTGGTGTCGGTGTCAGTGGCCCGGACCAGCGTCCTAGTCAATGTTAAATTCCACCTGCGAGATGCCGCTGCAGACCGGCTGACGCAGTTGCGGGATGTCTGTGAGAAGTCACTAGTGCGGCCAGGCAGTGTCGGCTTGCCCCGCTGGTCCAACGAGTGGCGCGTTTGGCTCTGTGACAAGTCGTCGCGACACGTTTCGTTTAGAGGACTTTTGGTCGGAAGACAAAATTTAATGGTATCAGGACGGTTCGTTGTATGGACATTTTGTTTTTGGATGTTTCTGTGATGTAACTACTGGTGACAACTAGCGATGTGATGTTTCGTTGAAGTGATAACTAGCAGAACTATTCGTTGCCGAACTGGGACATTTTGCCGCATGGACCTATCGTTGTGTGGAGCTTTTTTGGTTTTTCGAATAGAAATTATTAACAGATCAGTATATCAAGAAGAAAGTAGTATTGAATGCCGAAATACAGAAAACTAGAAATATAGAAAAGAAATACAGAAATATAGAAATACAGAAATGTATATATAATGCGCGTTGCATATAAACCGGATGCAATGTATATACGACCGGTTTCGCGCGCCGCATTGTTGCCCGCGGGTTACAGCGGGACCGTCGACAGCGCCGAGCTACGCTTCCATGTGCATATATACAGGGTGCACCGCATTTATACCGGATGCGCTATAGAGACGACCGGTTTCGCGCGCCCGTCGATCAGCACGTCCACGCTGTTCCACTCGTGCCCAATATTCCCGTTTCCCCAGTATCCCCTTCTAATGTCACTGAGAAGCTGCATTTCGCGGGATACAAGAAAAAATCAAGGCCAAAGGAGGTCGCTGGATCGAGCTGTGGAAAAACAACGTGCAAACTGCAAAGACTAATAAAACTAGAAACAGAAACAGCTCCAGACTGATGGAGATATCTTGTTTCAGATTGCTGGCTGCACTGGATCGCAGAATTACAACACCTCACCTTTACCCTTTACCTTTGTAAGGAATGCAGGTGTTCAAAATAAACAGAATTTTTGACGTACACTGTACGTTGGACGCCATAAAAGTGGTAATGCCCACAGCGATAGCGCTATACGCACCGGTGGTTAATGGGTATGCGTTGACAGAGTCATTTTGAAGCCCAGTGTACTGTACAAGTACGGTACTTGTACCCGACTGAAGACTGCAGCGAAAAATAGTTGGTTATAAATGACTTATAATCTAGTCATAGTGTGTGTAAGGGCGGGACGCCCCGCCCTCCTGAGTAGCTATTCGCTGTTTCTGGGGATTTCCACCCCGCACATTGCTGCGCTGTTTTGACGGATCTGCAGCACAGTTGCACTGGCTGCAGAATCCTTCCTTGTTAGTCTGGTGTTGCTGCGCCACGGTGCGCATTAGATTCGGCAATAAAGCCTCATCCGGGTTCACCGCTGTCCGCTGTCGAGGATACGCGTGGCGCCCATACGGCCCCGCGTTATATGGTCGCAGATCATGGTTGCGAGCCAGGCCGTGCGCGCTGCCCGCGCGCACGGCTCCTCTGATTATTTGAGCCAATTTAACCCCCACGTGTGGAGCTACAAATGCCCCCCCCCATTCCCGCGGGACGGACGCCTCCCCGCGACGGATGCTTCCCAAACTGGACGGAGATGCCGCGGAGCGAGAAACGCCTCCTGCGATGCCGTGGAGCGAGAATTGCCTCCTGCGATGCCGACGGCGAACGCGACCCGGACCAGCGGGAAACCAGAACGGATACACCGCCAACAGCAGCACCAACTCCGATCCCAACGGCACGGATCGACCACCAGCACCACGCCGAAGAATTCCCCCACCAAAACACTGCCCGAACTTCCTGGGACGGCGACCTCCCCCCGGACGGAGCAGTGGATTTCACCGCGGATTTGCGTGTTTTATTTTTTTTGCAGGGGTCACGGGCCACATAGACCCCAAACCCCTGCCCAAATTTCCCCAGAACGTGACCTTTCCCCTGCTGAAGAAACCACGGAATTTACCCGTTTCCGGGTTGGACCCTGGATCTGGCGCGACAGTGCGAGGATACGCGGGGCGCCCATACGGCCCCGCGTTATATGTGTGAATATGGCAAAAATACACCGATGAAGATACGATGAAAACACCTGTGTGCGTATTTAATAAAAAATCCGTTAAATGACCGTGCCTAAATTGATCATACAAAACATTAAAATTCCCACCGTACAGAAAAGTAATAAACTAACTGAGTAAAATACTAAACTACGCTCCGGAATCCGTTAGAATAAATGACGGCCATAAATCAGAAACAATTATCAGAACATTCCGTTAAAAAGAAATTATGGTAATATTAATAAGTAATAAATGGCGTTGAAGATGGATGAGAATACATGTAGATGCGCTAACCGGTGCCGTTGGGGCAGATGTAGGAGAACATGAAGTTGTTGGCCTCGCAGCGGCGGAAGACCTGGCAGCGCGTCTCGGGATCGGCGTAGTAGCCGAACTGTCTGACCTGCGTGCAGCTGAAGGAGGTCTGCGGGATGTAGCTGTAGGTGGTACGACTGGCCGGGGTAGGCGCCCGCCAGCACCTGCCGTTTCACCACCTGCAATGCCACGTTCGCTTAATTATACCACTGTACGTGCTGTAATACAATAAATATAGTGCATATGCCATTTATAGGTACGCCCATTACTATATATATAAGTGTATCAATAGATTTATATATCTTTGTTATATTTAATGCATGCAGTCATGTACATCTATTCGTTCATATTATGCAATTTATGTACTCGTACATCAATTAACATAATTATACATCCCCATGTTTTATTAATTTTTTACATGTATAAAACATCAATTTATACATGTAAACATAGAGGATTCTATAGTATTCTATTCTATACACGCTGCTCAATAATAATATAGTATTATACGAGTTATGTACATAAATGTATTGCGTATTTTATCACACATTATACGATACGTACTGTCGCAATGCTGTATCTGTTTCCATGAGCAGAAGGTACATATAACGCCGCTACGATGATAGGCGCAGGAAACGCGGGATGCCGTCCGTGGTGGCAGTGCGTTCACTGCGAATTGCCGGTCAGGTCAGTCTGCGTGGACGTTGTTGTGTTGCGCCGGAGCGGGGGAAATGCCGGTTGATGGAGGGAATGAGAATGTGGATTGGGGGCAGGCGTAAACAATGCAGTAAAGTTGTACAATAATAATCGAACGGGATCAGCGGATCCAGAATTCCACGGAAGGGAATTACAGGTGAAGCATGATAACGCTGCGGTGCGCTGCGGTGAAGTATCTCAGCACTTCTGGTGGGATATAGATGGACTTCGGTACTTCCGGTTGAGCCTGACAAATAATCTTCAATATGCCAGTTGGCCAGGGCGTGCAGTCCGCATTATCGCTGGGAACATATATATAACTCCGATGGCACGTACAGGATGCGCATAAGGATATGCAGGATCAAACATTGAATATAACTGATGTCGCTAGATGGAGTGATTGCTGAGGATGGCCGCGTGTAAGATGGAGTGGAGCGCATAAGACTGATGCTGGTCGAGGATCGAGGAAGCGTTAAATATGCTTAAATGCGCCGGCATAATACGCGCTAGTACTGATGCCACAGCGGCTGTGTGTTAAATTTTTGATTCCTGAGTAGCGGCCAGAATAATTAATTAATGCCATATTAAAATTAGATAATTAATGCCGGGGAAAGCCGGTCGCACGGGAGGGCTAAACTGTGCAGACGGGACATTCGCCGCAGCTGCGGTGTCTGCTGCGACTGCGACGTCGGCCTTCGCTTATCGGCTAAACGACCGACAAGTCGTCAGGCAGTTCCACAAGACAAGTCGCAGCTATTGGGCCTATTGAGCGGATAACTTTGCAAACTTATTGCCAGTATTTTGCAGATTAAATGTTGGTAATTTATTTGCTTAACTGTGTCATTTATTACGGAATACTCTCATGGTTGGCCGTCGGCGGTTGGATCAGTTACGGTGGTTTACAATGACCTTTCTCATGAAATGTGCAGCAACTAGTAAGCGAGCATTTGCAGCCGTTAAGTCAATGGTCCCCCACTTTAATAAAAACTCCAAGTCAAAGAAAACTTATACCATACTAGCAACTGACCAGTGCAGTACACGAGGTGCAAATGAAACGAAACTGCGGTCCAAAATCAACATCAAACTCAGCGAAGACCGGCGCAGTGCATGATTAGGGCGGGTGAGGACAAACTCGTGCACCAACTGTCAGATAAAACCAGCCACGGACAACACCAACACACTGACTGACACTATCCGCCTTGATCTCGCTCTGCGCTGCCGTTGTTTTCTCATCGTTGTCGTCGTCGTCCTCCTCTTCCTCTTCCGCCGGCGACCTGGTAGCATCCGTTCAGCGCGGCGAAGGTCAGCTTGTTCAGCGTGGCCACATCCAGCTGGCGCAGGTCCAGCGTCTCCCAGCGCCGCGGATCGTCACCGGGACCCAGACTGTTGAACCTGATTCAGCGAGAAACCAACTTCTGCTGCACACAATGTCACGTTATAAGCACAGCTGGGAACGGCTCAGCCAGGCCTCCATCAAACAGCGCTGTGTCTCCTCCGATACAGCGGTACACGCCGCCGGCAACTGCAGCCGGCCGAAGACGAACGACTCCGGACCGACCAAGAGATCGGCGTAACCATCCCTGTAACCACTCCCGTAATAGCGCCGCAACTCCTCTTCCCCGGGGGGTCGTCCGTTCGCAGCAGCCGCTAGAACGCTGCTGCCGCTGCCGCTGCGGCGGACCGCATCCCAGCCAGCGTCGCGGATGCGGGGACAGGGGACGACCTGCAAAGGCCCTCTCGCCCGGCCGGCCGCGTCGCACAGCCGTACTAATCCGGCGCTCGTTCGTGGATAGTCGTCGTCCCTGGCCGTCACCACCAGCTGCGCCCCCCGCCAGGTCCAAGGTTCGTGGGGATGGCAGCGCCAAAGCACCTCCACCGGCCACAACGTCCTCCCGTAGACGCGCTTCCAGTCTGGCACGATGCCATTCCCCCGCATCCAGAAGACGCGCCCGAAGGGGACGAAGTGGCGGCGCCACCCCGGGCAGAGCAAATCGACAAACAGGCCGCCGGAGCCCGCGTCCACCACCCGCCCGAACTGCAGCGGTCCCTCGTCGCTCCACACGTCCACGCAGTCATAGCGCTCGTTCAGCCTAATCGCATGCTCCCGCGACATTTCCTGCAGCGATGCCAGGCTGATGCGACGGCGCTGCAACTACAACGAGATGAGCACTTCACGCTTCGTCTTCATGGTGAAAACAGGCAATCGATCGTTGCAAGCAAAAAGCAGCTGTGCAGAGTGTGCGAGACACTGCCTTCACGTAGCTCCTTGCGAGGTTGTGCAGAACTTCCCTGCTGTCAGGGTGTGCTACTCTCTTAACAGCCTACTCTGTTACTTATGCATAGTCTTTCTTAGCATTTACAGAAGGGACAACCGAACAAACACGGAAGAAAAGGAAGAAAACGCTGCCAGCGAAAAGGCGCTGTGCGAAGTCAGTGCGAAGTCTGCGGACTGCGCAGCACTGCGCTCACGTACCTTTCCACAATCCATTGTGCAGTGAGCGAGAAACGATCACAAATCCAGTAACTTAATCACGTCGAGGTTAAGCGCAGGTAGTCTGGAGGAATATCGTGACGAGATAAAGAAGAGCACACAAAGCTACACCCGAAAAACTCGAAAGCGGAAGGAAAATGGTGAGCCTGACAAGTGAGCAAGCGAGAAAAAACTGATGGACAATTTCCAGCGCAAAATTCAAATGGACAGTTTGTAGTGTCGATGAGCTTGTGGAAAGCTGGCTTGGCCGAAAATGGTGAGCCGATTGTCGTAACACTTCCGCAATATATTTTATCGCTGATTCGATGCTCTTTGAATCGCTAATTAATCGAGCTGTCACCTGGTAGCGGTGGGCTGTGTCGCCGGCAGCAGTACCAGTTGCCATACTCTTACACATATGACATAATTAATTTGGCGATTTTTGGCTCTAATCGAAAACTGGGATTCCAGTTGGTTCGATTAGCTGAAAAATAGTTTAACGCCTTTCTTCTGCCAATGTTCGTTACTGATTAATTACATAATAAATAGAAAAATGTGGATAAGAATTTAGAAAATCGCCAAAGAAAGCCAGAGTGTAGCGACAGGGAATTCGTTGCGTGCGATTAATTCACAGCGGGAGTAGAAATAAACAATAATCGGGGAATTCACAAAATTTTCAAAACATTTTCAAAATAAAGCTGATCAACAAGACTGCTGAAGAAGCGCGGAATCGAAAGGGGCTGAGATCCGGGAAGAGCGGGGACTGGCGTCCGCGGGCGGTTGGCCATCGGTTTAGTCCGTCAAATGGGCGCTGCTCTCGGCCAGTTTGTAGAAGATGCCGTCTTTCACGATGGCCGTCAGCTTCTCGCCGAACAGGCCTTTGTACCTATTTAATAACACACTTCAGTTATCATCTTTTTCGATTTCTTCCTAAAGGTTACTGCGTTTCTTAGGTTTCTTAGGTCATTATTATATTACTGATTTAATTTTTTTGGTTGTTGCATTTTGTAGATCAGTTTCGTTAGATTATTTACTAATTAAATCTATTTTTTTGTTTTTCATTTTTGTTTACCACAGAAGTATCTACAAATAATGCGTAGAAAGCGTTGAATCCAGCCAGCCAATGAGAAAAAGAGGTGGGCTGGTCTTACAGGTTGCGGATGATGGAGGGGCGGGGCTTGCTGCGACTGCGGCGCCGGCGAGTTTGTCGTCGGGCTCGCGGCCCTGCACGCTCCTCGTCGTCCGTCTGGCTGGCCACACTGTCCGCCTCCGTCGACGCCAGCGCGCTTGACTCCGCCTCGTCGGCAACGCTGCATCGGCGCCGTGCTGCCCGACGCCGGATTTCTGCAATTTCCATTTTGCGTTGCATTATCTAACCATCAAGTCTTCCATTATATTTTTATTGCCTTTTTGAATTAATATTGTAGTACTGTACATACATTATTTCTAATTTATACCTTTAATTCGTAATAATTTTTTAACCTTATTTTTTTATTTTTTATTTAATTGTACATACATATCGATTTGTAATTTTTAAAACTTTTATTTAATATTTTCACTGTTACAATCTGTTTTTACGCCCTAATCCTTTTCAATTTTATTATTTCATTTAAGTATTTTAATGTTTAGAATGTTTAGAGTAGTTGAATGTTTCATGAAAAAAAACGCGTACTCGTTACGCCACGGCTGCAGATGGGCGTCCAAGGCGGCGCGCGGCGTCTTCCCGGCGGCCAGCTCATCCTGGAGCTCCATGACCTTTGCCTTGAGGTGGTTGCGCTCGTTCAGCATCCGGCGCAGTTCGTTCAGCGTGAACCGCGGCATATCCCCGTTATCCACCGCCCCGCCCACCTCCCGCTGGCTCTGCACCAGCCGCAACGGCTCCTGGGTCTCAGGGACCTCGGGGACCTCCTCCGGGGATACCAGCGGTGTCCCGGTCTTCTCAAACAATGCCTGGAGGTAAGATTTTTCCGTGGCCACCGCCGGGACGCTGGTCGGGATCCCGGCGGTCCGCAGACGGGCCTCCAAGTC
Organism: Paramacrobiotus metropolitanus; assembly: GCF_019649055.1. Taxonomy (NCBI): domain Eukaryota; kingdom Metazoa; phylum Tardigrada; class Eutardigrada; order Parachela; family Macrobiotidae; genus Paramacrobiotus; species Paramacrobiotus metropolitanus. The sequence goes on along the minus strand of NW_026570374.1, from coordinate 261,402 downwards.
CGCCGGGGTCAGGAGGCTCTGCCGCAGGAGCCCCGTCAGCGCGTTGCGCTCCTCCATCAACTTACGGGCCTGTTTGTGCAGGGTGTTGTGGCGCTGCTTGCGGTTGAGCAGCGCGGTGCGCTCCCGTTGCAGGTCAGCGCGGAGGGTCGCCGCTTCGGTCTCGCGGTCCTGGAGGTGGGCGGCGGTCTCCCGGAGGTCGTCTTTGACCTTGGCGAGGTTGTCCTTTAACTGTCACAGTATTATCAGTAATTACACCTTATAGTGACTGCGCAGGTTTAAATTTCTTAAATTCCCCTTTTCTCTAATTCCTACTCGTGTAAAAACTGCATGGTCGGCAGGATGGAGTATACCTTGTACTTGTGCGAATGGGTTTAATCTCGTATGGGACCGTTTCATTTTGCTGGCGGTAAATGCAAAATATGAATTTTTGTATGCTTCGGCAAAATAATGGATTCCATTTCGACGCACGCCGCGTCTGTTTATCGGAAGTTACGTTCTCGTCGGGTTGCCATTCTTTTGGCCAGTGCATTCGTCACTTGTAAGCAGTTTCTCTCATCCTGGTACGGCGCGTGACGGTATGATGCAACACGCATGCTGCAACTCTTCAACGACAGAGCCGACCGACACCGAAGCTAACTCCCACATTCACCGCTACATGGCGCGCAGAGGCGTTATACGGCTATCGATGCTGGTTGCGGCGCGCTTCTGCGCGCTTAGTGCGGCGCACGCGCTGGAGACACCAGGTGACCAGCAGTACGGACAGCATCGCCACAACCGGCGCAGCACATCCATGAAGACGAGGACAATGTGGTTAGCTATGCAATACGAGATTAACTAGGAGTGTTATTAGTTTTACGGTAAAGTTCCTTGGCGGCATCTTCAGTTGCATAGTGTAACGGTAACGGTCACGTACATACGGGGTGCGGGGGCACCTACTAGATTTCACAGACACTATCAATGTGGACTCTGCTGAGTTTGGAGGAATGTAGGACATGACTTTTTAAGTCAATCGCGTTGCCGCTGCAGTGCAGTGCACATTACACGTAGTTCAGCGATACCATTAATTGCTGAACTGTATAGTGTTATTGCAATCCAATGGGATGCGCATTGATAGTGCTCGTACAACGCAGGAGTGCGTAAAGTAAAACTCGCAATCGAGTTCCTCTTTGTAATCCATTTTATCATGCCGTAGTTTCCCTAGTAGGTGCACGCAGTAGGTCTCGTACTGATCATTTTGGCTTCTTGTGAAAGTTCTTGTGCTTTGTGGCACAAAGTTTGTGCGACCGCGTCTGTAACAGTATTTCGTTCATATCAGTCTGCACCACGAAGCACAAGTGACAAGTCATTCCGTTGACAATTATTACAATGTTCCGTCAAGTACTATAACTAAACGCTCCAAATCCATTTTAATACAATGCGCCAGTCTCGGATCCGCTACCTTCTCGTCGCCTCCTGCTGATGTACCCGTTGGTCTTAATAAAGGAGCGCAAACACCGCCGCCCAGGAAGCGGAGCCCGGATGGCTGCCGCAGGTCTCGCAGGAATTCGCAGGACAGAGTACCGCGCGCACTAGTTGCCACTACCTCCCATCCGGCATATATATGAGTAAATATATATACGGCGCCGCCTATATATACGGGAGCGTGGCCCGGCGCCGCCTACGGTCCCGTAAGAGTGTAGAGTCGCGCTCTGCGATCTACATATTTGGCATTGTCTATTTCCGGTGCATGCTGACGCATGCACGCTGTTCTAGAACATTCTGATGTGCAGTAAGAAAGTATATAAGCAGTTCAAGGCTGCTGTTAGACCTTGGGAGTTGCATGAGTTTAGATCTATGTATCAGAAGACCAAGATGAGTAAAGATACCGGTATCCAGTCAGACGCAGACGCTTCGTTTACGTGCAGTAGTTTAGACATACAGTACAGCACTTCCCCTGACCACTCTGAGCCCTTACAAGAGTACGCACGCCACAGTTCTGCGCGCGATCCTGGTCGCCTCCACATCCGATCAGCGTATACTGTAACAGTAGCCGATCTGGCTGCTGTTCTAGTGGGTTGGCGTGTTGACCGTACCACGATGTTGTGTGGACTGTTGGGATGAAAGGTTGGCACGACCGGCAACGGTGCGGTCGTGGGCGCTCTTACTAACTCTGTAACTCAACGACGTAACAACGGAAGTCCACGGCATGTTTAATGACAAGAACAATGCAAGACAGGGACCAAGGTTTAGACAAGAGTTTAACAAGCGGAACAAGCTAATCACGCTGATGCAAGCTGTAACAAGCGAATCCAAGACCGAATTCTAGAAATCGTGAAGAAGAACAGCTAGCCGGTAAAATGGACAGAAATTCATAACGCAATGATGAATCATAACTGGGTGGTGTTATGGTTGTACAACTTCTATCGCTAGGACGCCGCTGGGCCACGCTCCCGTATATACAAGCGGCGTCGTATGTATAGACGCCGATTGGATGTAAAGACGACCGGTTTCGACCGCGCCCTTGTGGCCCGCCTATTACACTGGGAGTGGGATCATCGGCAGCGCCGGGCTACGCTATCGCAGATATAGGCGGCGTCGTATGTACATTACTACATTGTATTCGCGAATGGGATGTAGGATAAGCCGTGGTGACCATGCACATAAACGGGCTTGTGGTATTTGGAGCACGAATGTCACTTGCTGAGATTGACACCCAGTATTCAATTTGACTCCCAATCAATATTAAATGCACCTCAAGCGACAATATTATCTTTACGGCTGTACCAGAAAGAAACCACATTCGTCTTGCTGTAAGCACCGAATAAACAATCTCATTCAATGACCATCTCATCTAAGCTTTCAATCGTAAAACTATTTGTTATCACACTGGTTAATTTTGCATTCGTTTCGAAAAAACACTAGAAAATTAGGAATCTGTACTAACAGCAACACCCCATCGGGCTGTCAGCCGGAAACGCCCGCAAAACAAAACATCAAATTACCAACGCAAAACTCCGTTGGAAAAAACCGAAAACAACATAAAGAAGAAAAATGCTTCCATAAGGAAAGAACCGAGGTGTTACTGGCATCTCTTGCACAGGACGAGAAGGAAGCACAAGGCAGTACGCGAGAGATTCGGCACGCACAGGTTGTACAGTCCGTCCGAGCACCACTTCTTCCCGCGGTAGTGCAAGGAGGAACGCGGATCAGCGGTCTGCGTCGCACACAGGAGCTGAAAACACACAATGCGCTGCACTGAAAATGGAGAACTTGCACGTTTTTCGCATTCCGGCCATAGAAGTATCCATATTAAGAATTCGCTTGCCGCATGCCAGAAACCCGGCAATCTGCGCATGCGCCTCGTTTCACGTGGCAAAAACTTTGCAAAATTCAGTATCACGTGATAATCAGTGCGGTCTTGTACAAGCTTGTACACCATGCAAGCTTCTACACCATTATCTAGTTCAAAGATTTTTTGGTTGTTTTTTTAATGTTTAAATTTTAACTATTAAGTAGTGTACCGGCGCTTGCAGTCATTGTCATCGTGGTGGCTATTGCCCATTAAATTGGTTGCAATGAGCAATAACGCAGGCGAACGCGAGTTCGTACTGCGAAAGTGTCCGGAATGCGAAAACGTCCAAGCACACTTATATTCCTAACGTATTCTTGTTATTTTCATTTGGGAAAGATTCAACGCCGGCACTTACGTTACAGACTGCCATTCGGTGCCCCTGGTGGCGCTCGTCTGCCGACGTAGAGATGGACGCCAACCACGCCGATAACGCTCGCACCTCACCGTCGCTGGGCGCCGGCAGCAGCGCCTCCACTGCATTCCACACCGTGGCCGCGAAATCCCCGCTCAACGACAGACGCACCTTGGCCATGTCGACATTCAGCGCCAGGGACATCGAGCTCTGCTGCCGGAAATCCAGATTGTATTCCAACTTCACCGGGCAGCGCACCAGACTGATGGTCTCACACGTCACACTGCGGGAGACCGCGATGAATTCTTGTAGAAAGCCCTTGAAAAAAGTGGACCGGTTGTGGTCTCGGGGATGCTCGTGCACATCGCAGGATTCAATTGGGTCACGGAGACGCTGATAAACTTTCGACGGCAAGTCAGAGAAGCCGACCACATACAGCGCTGTCAGACGGATCGCGGGCTGGCAATTACGCGACACGTGGCGGATCATTTTCAAGACAGTGTAGAACTGGGCACGGTTGATGCAGGCAGCGCGATCGTGCAGCACAACGTACTGGGTGGAGGAGCGCAGGCATTTGAAGAGCGGCGCGGTGAGGGCGTAGGAAAGATCAGGCAAGTCTTTGCTGCGAGCCTCCGTCTCCACGATGATGCTGGCCGTCAAAGTAGGTAAGTCCAGAATAGCGTCCCATGCTGGGCACACGACGCGCAGCTTCTGCCGTGTCAGCGTAACCAGATGGGCGAACACTTCCTGCCACTCGTCCGCTCCCAGTGCCAGCGATTCATCCGACGTCGCGCCGAGATCCATAGCTTCAACCGGCGCTTGCACTGCACGCAGGATGCCGGGAAGGCGACCAAACAACGGCTCGAGCAAAGTCCCAACAATTTTCTACAACACATCAGCGTATACCATTCCGTGAGAATAATCCTCTGATAATCACGAATCCTTGCTCCATCCGAACAGAGTGAGACAAAGTTCAAGAAAGAAAAACTGACATTATTACAGTACGTACTCTTGCAGTGGGCTACAACTTAAACCAACGTTTTAAAATGGCCAGGAACTGCAAAACCTCGCATTACCTGTGCCATGTGTTCGGCTTGCCGCTGCGCACACCCATCGCCGCCGTGTAGCTTCACTTTCAAAAGCAAATGCTCATCAGCGACATCGACCCAGACCACCCGTCCCCTGGAGGCCAGCGGCTGCTCAGCCTGCTGGCTCTGACACTCCCGGATCACCTCAACAACCTGTGCCACTGATGCCCCACGACACTCGGCCGGCAGTGGCAGACGGCGCTGGATGAAGCGTGCCGGGGCAACTGGCAGCAGACGCGTCACTGGCCACCACTTGGGCGATGGTGCTTGCGGTTTACCCGTCCAAAAAGAATCCGACACGGGGTAGCGAAGACGCTGCTTTGGCACCACGTCCGTCCAGCTGGCACCCTCGTCATCCTGGCCCTGGACGACGACCACAGTGGCGTAGTTATCGCTCAGCGTGGGAATGGTGGGATCCCCTTCCTGCGTCAGGGTGAGCATCTTCCCCGGCCACCAGCGCCACGCACCACCCGGACATTCACGCCGCAGTATTTCCACTGGAACCGTCTCGTTAGGGCGCTGTTTTTTCAAGTATTTGTAAGCCCAGTCGCTGAATTCTTCGGACTTGGATAGGAAAAGGCGGGGGAACGGGATGAGTTCGCGTCGACGGCCGTGGCACATCAGGTCGATGTACATCCCGTTGTTCGCCACGTCCACCACACGGCCGTGCAGCAGGACGCTGCCGTACACAACGTTGACGTCACAGGGCCGTTGCACGAACATGGCTCGGGACGGAGTTGCAAGGAAACCTGCCAAAGCGCAATAAAGCCGTAGAAGGTATTAGGTACTTCACAAATCTACAACACAATCATTCCGCATACAGCACGGGTAGTTTTCGCCCTACCTGCTTGGCTGTTTCGACTGCAGTGTGATAACACTGATCATTAGGATCGTTAGAAAAGGGACAGCAACGCTGCAACACTGCAAGGACGAACAAGTTCTTAAAATGGTAAAACTGCAACTGCAAACACACAATCAAGAAACAGTGCACGATAAGGAGAACGCAATAACTGCTGAATTTTCGAACCTTTTCTATCCACAGCCAGCACTGAACGCAATTTCAACAGCCTGGATTCCGCGCTGCTTCGTCTTTCGATCCACCAACAACGCAACACGCTCCCCGATAAATGTAGAACGCAAATAATCCTAATTAAATCGCTCGGCGCACAAACATTCCTGATAACGAGTCCTAAATCAGAATCAACACAAGTGCAGCGTGCTCTGCCAACGATAACTGCAATCTGCAAGCGAGTCAGCTGTCTGTTTGACTGGCGCAGTCACATCGCAAATTTTGGTCAGTGGTCACCGACAACGATGCACGCCTGGCGCTGCTGGTGCGGAATGCGGATCCACATCGTTTTCTTACTTGTTGCGAGAGAGCGTTGTGCTATTAAACGTTTCATGCATGGCAGAAATCCTCAAGCTAAGCAATTGGTATTTAATGTGAATTTCACGCTTTAATAGAGAAATATCAAGCGGGATGCTAATAAATTCACGCTTCTCATACTGGAAAGTGGAAATATCGTTTCGTAACGCATAAGAAGGTTCGCCTCGCTACACCGCCCCTACCGTCCAACACCGTATCTTGGCTTCTTCCCGGATGCATTTTTTCCATTTCATCCGATTTTTAATTTTATTTTGGTTTTATTCTATTTAAAAAGTTCAACTAAAGTTGAATGATTAGTAAAAATTGTTGTATCGAAAATTTCACCAACATTACCGAAATATCCGCTAATCCCGTAGAAGAGAATTCTGGTTATGGCCTTGGTGAAAACAGCTGCAGTGGTTTGAGAGTTAACGGAAAATCGCAAAAATATGGCCAAATCGGAAAGAGCCGCGACAGCGCTGAGCAGAACAACGCCCGTGTCGGCGTAGAACCACAAGAAAGCCAAGAAAAATGTGTCAAATATCAAGAAAAAGGAAGTTGCCGACATGCCGCCGGTGGTGGTGGAGATGGAGAACGAAGCGGAGCCGGCGGGGTCTCTGAGGAAAGGCGCGAGTCCCCGCGTCAAGAACCCTTCCAGTTCCAGCGTTAACAGCAGCTGATGGAGCGCAGCGAGAGCGCCTTCTCCGCCTGCATGCCGTTGGTCAACCGTTTGCCGCGCTGACGCGTCATGGCCGACGAAAGTCTTTCCCCCGCCCTAGCCAATCCGCTTTTCCAGAATTACTGCGGTGAGTTCGATGCAACACGCGACTCTAATCTTAACTGTTCGCCACTTTCCTGTTTTCTAGTTAATTTTTACAGTTAATTTCTTTACTAAATAATCGGTTTTTTCATTTGAAGAATTGCCGTCGTATTTATTGTTGAATTTACCATATTGTTTGTTTTCACATTTATTTTTAAATTTAAATTAAATTTAAATTATTATCTTCGACTCTTTCATATTTATTTTTATGTTCAGATTAATTCGTCTTGCGATTATGATTACGCTTGGAATGAATTTAGGTCTTTTGACTGAATTAAATGTTGGCAATTTTGTGACAAACTCTTGAAATCGTTTCCAGTCGTCGATTTCCAGGTAGCCCGCAACAACGCCTGTCAACCAGTTAACGTCAAAAAATACAACCGAATTTTCATTAAATTATTTATTAATAAATTGATTGGCGAGTGGTTTCAGCGAAGCGCAAGGCCCTGCTGAGTCCCGAGGAATCGCACGAGGCGCCACGTGGTGCGCGGGAAACTGCGCAAACTGACGAAGAAGACGCGCGAAAAGAAGCGCCAGAACCAGAAGGAGACAGCGGTCGGCGAGGGATCCTGTTCCTGGCATTCGCAGCCGGTCACGGCCACGCCCATCTCGCAGCGCTCCTCCAGCATGGTCAGCGAGGAGGGCCGCACGATCTGCAGCCGCTTTGACTCCTTCCCGACGGACGCCGACGCCGTCCATCGCAAGCAGGCCTAGCGCAAGACGCTGACGCACCTCCTCCTCAACAAGGCCGAGGCCGACAAACGCAAACTGCCGCTAGCGGAGGTCCGCGCCTGCATTATTTATTGACTTATTTTCACTGGATTTATTATGTTTTTGTTGTAATATGCACGAAGAAGACGAGGAAAAAGGTTAAAGGGCGGCGGCAGAAGAAGGCCTGGCTGGAGGCGCCGCTGAAGGCGCAGGTCGAGCTGAAGAAGGACCCGGACAAGCTGCGACGAGAGCTGGAGGAGCAGAAGAAGGGCATGAAACGCTTGGAGCGCAAATGGATGAAGCGGACGGGGCACGTGCACAAGGAGCAGGACTGCAGGAGAGGAGCGGCAGGACAAGCTCCAGAAGAATCTGGACCAGCGCAAGGAGGCCAAGCAGGCGAAGAAACGCCACAAGGCCATCAGCAGAGCCACCTCATCCCGGCTTCAGCTTGCTAGTCATTTTACTGATTTAATAATGAGAAAATGACTGACTTGATAATGGGATTTATTGATTTCATCAAAGGGAAATTTGTGTACAGTATTGTGCTACTGGTTGTTCGTTTGCTGGTATTTATTGCCAACCGTTATTGTAACGAAATGCAGACAGAAAGCAAGTGTTGTCCGATGCGAGTAATGGCCGATAACGAGAAGCAACAGGGTTGCAAAATTATGAGTGCTGATTTATTTGCTTAAAATCTATCGCATTTTCTACGAAACATGTGCTTACTCTCATCATGTCTGCTGTTAATTCTTGTTTACTCTCCCTGTTGCTGTTATTACAACGGTTACAATCGCTTTAATAATTAAAGCAATTAATATTAATTATTATTATTATACTAACAATTACGTAACTTTCTACATCTACGGTAGGCCAGCATTACTAGTACGACGGTGCACAATTGCACTCTTCGCGAACGGTTACGATTCATGATCATGTCGCAATTCTTTAATTTTTATTTATTACGTTATTGTGCAAGTAAGATAGTGAAGTTTAGCGGATGTTTTTTGTGTGGCCCTGTTTTCCAGTGTTAGTAATACACACGTATAAAGTTTTATTATCTTGCAGACAGAAATTCTTGAATGTAATAAATTCTGCACCGGTAGTTAGTACAGTAATACTACTAACCGCCCAGACGCCTCCGTCAATCACATGCGTTTGTCGTAATACAAAAAACCAGTAGTGCGTGCTACAGCGTGACCTTTGGAGGCTACTGCTCCGGCTCGGTCGGCGCACCGCCGCCGGCATCGCCGTCGGCCGCCTCCGGCACGGGATTGAGGTTGAGGTAGTAGCCCCAGTAGATGATGTTGAAGAGCAGGAAGACCAGCGGGTACAGCCAGCGCGCGTACACGTCGATGCGCTTGGCGCGGTCCTTGGCATTGCTGGGCGCCACGAAGCAGGCGCACCGGCAGCTGCAGGGACTGCAGAACTTCTTGCGCCGCGGCAGCACGCCGCTGACCACCGGCGAGTGCTCCAGCGGCGACAGCTGCTCGTCCGACACGCCCACGTCCGCCGCCGACTCGCGCTGGAAGTGGCCGCCGCGCTCGGCGGCGGAGCGTTCCGCGGCGGCGGCGGCCTTCGCGGCCATCAGCTCCGCCCTCTGCAATCAGCCAGTGTGCACACATAGTCTTAAACCTAGAACTTTTATATAGCTATATATGTATGTCATATAGCTATATATAACTACGAGTATATATAAATTTGATAACCTTATTTATCAATAAAATGAATACAGCGAATCGAAAAAGAAACGTTACCAGGACCCATATGGGTTCGTTGGAGAAGTTGGAGTCCGAGCGCTCCTTTATATAATCCAGCTCGCCCATCTCGGGAGCGCTGGAGTAGGTGTTGCGGCCCTGGTCGAGCTCGGTCTGCGTGTACGTGCCGGTAGCCGTGGTTTCCGGTGAGGTAACAGCTGCCTTATTGTTGCTGCAACTGTACTGTGTCACCGACTTCTGGCCGAAGGACAGCGGCGACATGTTCTGGTAGAGTGCCGACTTGTTGCGGCGCTGCAGGAGGTTGGCGTGGGCCGCCGGCAGACTGCTGCCCACGGTAGAGGCCGAGCGGGCGTTGGGGAGGTGGGCGTGAGGACTGGAGAGCTGCAGCGACTGCCCGACGGCCGTGTGGCCGGCGCAGAAGGAGGCCGACGCCGAGCCGGAAGTGAGGCCGACGGTGCGCTCGCGGGAGTGCGGCATGGGCCGGCGCGACATGACGCACACGAGGACAAAGTGCCACAGCGTGGAGAAGACGAAGAAGGTGCAGGCCAGCATCCAGATGTCGATGGCCTGTTGTAAAGACAAACGGCTGCATATACTGTATGCATACACATATGCATATATAGAATATATACATGTACATGTACATACATACTCTTATATATACATATAGTATACATATTTATATATACATATACATAATATATGTTGAATTCCCTTTATTGGGCAAAAGCGATCAATACAATAAAAAGTGCATACGCAGAATACTACGAAAAATGATTCACATTTTAACGTTGAATAATGTATGTACATAATCGTCAGTACTTGTACATATAACTATGCATACACACACATATCTGTATATATAATATGATATATAAATATACATAATTATATACACATAAATACATACGCTTATGCATACATATTATACATACTGCATAATTATACATATACTACTTGTATGGAAGGCTACCTTGACGTAGGAGACGGGCGGGAGGCCGACTTTGGCGCCGCTGTTGAGCGTGATCATGGTGAGGAAGGTGGTGATGCCGAGGGAGACGCGGGCGGGCACGGCGCCGGCCTCCAGGAAGAAGCTGACCCAGGAGATGGTGACGATGAGGACGGTGGGCAGGTAGGTCTGGATGAGGTGGTGGCCGAAGTTGCGCTGGAAGCGGAACTTGACTTGCAGCGCCGGGTAGAGACCTGTCGAGGGCACACTGATTACTCTGCCTACTGGCGCCCGGGGGCGGCTGGCTGCACCACTGACCGTCGGGATACTTGTCGGGCTTGTTGTCGGTGTACTTGTTGGCCAGCGTGAACTGGTTGAGATCCGTGGTGCCGGTGTACTCCACGGAGCCGTTCTCGCGCCAGTGATACTCCAGGTAGATCATGGGATAGGCATCTGCACAGGCACAATGACGGGCCTCTCGTGTTATATTACCCGGAAATTGCTACTCGAGTAGATGCCGGTTTACATATACGAGTACATGCAGCCTTACAGGAAGCCAGGTGCAGCGTGCACACTTGCGTATCCACCGGGTACATGGCGAAGTGCATTTCGCACGCCAGCTTGGCCGTTATCCTGTACGAACCAGCGACAACAAGTTGCGTTACGTCTTTCCCGTGCGATGCAATTTCTACACCGGAAAAGAGATTTCCGTCGATAGCTGTGAGCTGGCAGTTACCTGGCACTGTACATGACGTCCCCGTTATGGTCTGCAAATTAACACTCATGCATCTGCGTTGTGCATTATTCTTCTTCCCGTTGGCAGGCAGCACTTTCCCTTACCTATGTACACCAACCTGCAACGTTCGACAGAATAAATCTTGATGCAATTAAAATTCACGCAACTGTACGTAAACGTGCAAAAGCGCACGCAACTGGGCGGTACTAGCTGTTACCATATTATTCACGCCTGTAACTATAATTTTAACAATTTTGTAAAAAACAATATACACACAACCTAGAATGAAAAGAAATACGCAAATAAAAAAATATTTTGCGCCGTCAAGAATGACACATTATACATATAAATAAAGCCTAATAATACTGTAAATGCAAATATTTTGTAATAGTGGTCTTTTAGTAACTGGATGTACTAAAGGTCATGTCTCACCTATTGGGAGTTGTGACGTCATGGAAGTTGGCTGCAAAGCACAAGCAAGACCTTTTCGACATGCGTCAGAGAAGCGGTGTTAAATCGTTAATCGATGCTGCACGTGCGCTGCCCACCTGATTTGGCGTTGACCATGTAGGTGTCTGCAAGAGCAAAGGTCACGGTCACATCCGGCTCGCATGCGCATAAATTAAAGACAAACATCCATGTTTATATATGTGTCGGCGTAGACTAGATAAATATTCAACCACTGCGAACAGACGACGAACTGAACTGTCGGCAGCCTACACAACGCCGCCGTGCCGACCGCACCGAGACGCGGATCCCTCAGGTCAGCTAGCAGTCAGCTCTTACCGGGTGTCCACACTCCTGCGCAGCAAAGAACAACACTCGTTGAGCACATTAATATTGACTGCATTGATTGTGTCGCCGGTACTCACGCTTGATTTGCTCGACGGTGCGCAGGACGATCTTGCGTTTGGAGCGCGACTCGGAGTAGGCCAGCCGGGCGTCGCGCCAGCGCTGGTTGAGGTAGAAATCGATGGTCAAGTCCTGTGTGGCGCGTGCGCGAAGGAAAAAACGGGGAATTAATAGATTAAGAGCAGAACACACAGTACCCACTTGCGCCGCAATCACGCCAGTAAGGGTCTTAATTAAATTTCCACCACAAGACAAAAAACACACCACCACGCTCTCCGCTTGCCGGTTCCCCTCCCCAACGCCACAGTCAAAGACAAACACGCCAATCGATCCCTGTGTCATCTGCACTGCGGCCAGCTGCCTATCTGCCCATTTCCGCAATCTCCCTCCCCTCCAACCCTTGACGCTGTCCCGCTTAGCCGACAGTCCTTGCACAACTCACGAGCCTCTTGTTTGTCCTTCTCACTATGTGCTGGCAGATTTTTTGTCAAATTATTATTTGTCTATTTGGATTGTGTTGGCCCGGCACACTATCCCAGTGTCCAACTGCCGATTTCGGCAAACAGCGCTGCTCTTAACTTACCAGTTAGAGGCCGATTGTATCAGAACAGTCTACGATCTGTCCGAGTCAACACAACCTTTTTTCAGTTGCACCAATCTACGGTAGTATATAGAGATACGTACGAACATTGCAGCAGTACTCGTAAAAAGCAGCGTTGGAACCGGCTCGTTAACGTGCTCCCTTACCATGGCCTGGACGTCGATGGAGCTGATGAACATGATGTCGATGGAAATGGTCACTTTGGTCGGTTCCGGTCGCTCTGCAAACCAAATACCATACAACTCTGACAGTCCTCACCGGAACGATTTCTAACAAAAACTCGACACGTCGAAAGGAAATCTGCTTAGCGTTATACAGTCATAAGTAAAATAATTTCTCTTACTTCGGCAACACGACAAATGTGCCTGCGCTGATTTACAGAATACAACACAAAGATTACTTGTTGAACATGGAAAAAACATGCAAAATGATTGCTACAGTATATATATATTACACAGATGATTGTTTTTAATAATTTATAATGACTAGTAGACCCCGCGCAAACTGCGCGGAATAAATCAGCGATTGATAAAATGCAAGAAATATATATAGAAGCTGACCGTTATTCATGAGTTTAAAAAAACATACTTTAAATACGTTGTAAAATTCAAATACATCCTACGTTTCACTGAATTCATTCATACTTATAAATTAACAAAATAAAAGTGCACATGCAATTTAAAATGAGGTGCTGCAGCACTCGTAGTCGTATAGCTGGATTCACTGTTTTACCGATCATTTTATCTTGATCATTTTGTGTTAACATTTTCACGTTCGGTGCAATGCACCGGGTGCGCTGCACACATACCCGTAATAAACCTCAAAACTTGCCGTTTATACATCTACTGTTTCATAAAACTTCCCTCGAATTTTTTCCCTCAGCAGGCATCAAACAAATTCCGTTCAACTGCTAAAAATTACCCATTGTTATTAGAATTCTGGTCTACCGCAGTAACCGCACTTATCAAGTAATTCATTCCATCATTATGCGCTTTTTTAATCTATCCGATGATTTCGATCACAACAGTACTGATTTGCCTACCGCTACTGCCCTTATCTCCGCTTAGAAATCAGAATATTATATTCTCCAATGTTTATTTTGTTTTTAATGTATTATCCTTTATACACGACAATGAACTTGCTGAAATAGCAGAATCACTTTAAAATCCAGCTCATTATTTTCATTTGCCTCAATTCACGTTTTCTCATTTCACACGGGAAAGGCGGAAACTGTTTTCGTGTTAGGGAGATCGCAATGTCTCGCTTATACAGTACTTGTCTGTATTGCTGCCCCGCGAGCTCCGCTCGCGCCGCAGCTTGGCGTCGCCTGCGGCTCCGCCTTCTGTCACAACTGAAACACTGCTCGCGTTCAACAAAAATGGCGTGGTAGATAACGAAGCATTCTACCATGATTCGCACCACATCCTAATACAGCCATAAAATTTGACCGCTAATCCGCTACTGCATAAGCGGTTCCACAATTATTCTGAAAAAGGTTACTGTCAAAACACCAAACGTGCAGTTTTAAAAAGGCAACTGCACCCGCCCTTGGAAGCGCTACTTTAAAATTGATCAAACCACTGCGGAGGACAGCTACTTGAAAAACTGGGGTTTTGAGTTGTCCCATACTCGCGGATTCAAGCTTCTTTGCCTGGTCATAACTTATTCAGCTCTTACCGTCTTTCCAAAAAAATTCTGGTAAAAAATGTATAAACTACGGCTTTAGGATGATACATGTCATTACACAATCATAAGAGTTCCACCCAGAAAAGCGGAGCTGGAAGGACAGCGTTTTGGCTGTCGACTCAAGACAGTGATGGGGTGGTCGGTTTTGCAGTGGTGGGTTCTTCACTTTTCCCATTAACTTTCTATGTTAGGTTTTCTTAAACTCTTCTTTTAAACTTCAGACTTTTTTCAAAAATTGATTCTTGTCGCGCCATCTGCAAGACTGGCGCTATTGAATGACATATGGACACCTAAGTTTGCTTTAGGGTGTCGCTCAGAAAAGGGATCTTTGTCTGGAATTTGCTAAGGCTTGTTTTATTAATATATAGAGATTATAGGCCACGATGCCCGTCGCCCGGTTGAATCGCCAAGGTTGGCGCTCAATTTGCAAGCAGTATTCGCTTATGCATTTATTTTCATTGATTTGGCTAACTGTACAATATATATATTTTTGCCCACATGCAGTGGAAGAGCGGTGAATAGTTATATATAGCTGGCATACGCACCGGCTTCCATCTCGCCCTCTTGGAAGGTGGGCCACTTGTCGAGGTCGTAGGTCTCCAGGAGCTCGTCCAGCAGGTTCTTCTTGTCGCCCACGCCCGCCGCCACGCCGCCCGTGCCGGCCAGGAGCAGGATCAGGATGCTGCAAAAAAACAGTATCTTCAGCTACTCTCTGCTGCCTCGATGCTGCCCCAGGAGGCTAGGACAAATACGGCTACATATACCGCTGCACGTATACAGAGTAGTTGCTGCAGCGCCCCGAAACCCTTCCAGCTAGACCACGTATAAACAGGGACCGGCTCCTTCGCCGGCTCCTCTTGTAATTTCCCCGGAATCCCTCCCTCGCTCTTGTACGCTACTCTGCCAGCATTATTCTCCGACCTACTCGCCGTACTCGTCACGCCGTTCGGGGTGGCGCTGACCTTTCTGGTCTGCCGTCTTTCTTGTCATGAAAAGCGTCCAGGAAGCGTCCACTGCCTTGTTGTTGTTTAGCTCATGATACGTTGCTTTATAAACATAACCAGACTGAACGGCTGACTGCTGAGCAGAGTGCGCGCTGCGCATGCCCAGCGAGCTTGATTAAACTGATTAGATTTCTTGTCCATTTAATCAGCGAGCGAAGTCGTAGGTGTGCCTGGGTGAGTGCGGAGAAACACCGCCGTCTACGTCGCCGCTGGATCAACAGTTCCGCGAAGACGTCTGTTGACGCGCGGAGAGCGCGGTGATGAGCCGGATGGCAATTAAGCAGCACTGCCATCCTGCATCCTTGCCTGCTCTCGCAGCAACGAGCCCATATACATATATGTATATTATATACAACGTAGGACACATGTTCCGCTTTTGACACATACTGCACTTTCCTCTCCAACAATGTACAACCGCATGTCGGTATATACTGTAACGGCGCACAACGGTGTGCATAGAAGAGGTCGCACCGTCTCCCTGATGCGGCAGAATTCCCGACGGGGATTTCTCCGGATCCCCAGTAAGTCGGTTGGCCGCTGACGGGGACGGCCGAGTTGCCATCGTTCCACCGGCAACCGGCAGCGGCTAAGTGAGCCATTTAATTCCCTGCCACAACGCTGCTGCCGCCGCTCTAAACTAACCGGCCCCCGCGGCGCCCTGTCCGCGCTCCCCGCTTGCCGGCATCTTCCATGGCAGCCGTCCCTGCCCTCTTCATGCACGTACGCTCCCGCGATTAAGGCCAACGCCGGCCACGACTCGCTTCAGTCTTAATTCGCAACCGTTAACATCTACACTTCCATTGCTTGTTCGATGGTCCTAGCTAAATGCTTCATACCGCCAAGAAAACCTTCAGCTGTTGGATGTTTTGGGCAATTTTGCAATAGATTTCCGATACATGCGCATTTTCGCGCAGCCGAGCCGCCACAAGTGCAGAAAGCATTCGTCCGGCTGACGGCCAAGTGCCGACGTCATAATAACCGCCATTTCCCTGCTCCTGCTTCATGCCTGCATTTTTAACCCGACTACTTATTTCTACTTATACCATCTTTGCAAGTGGTTCACAAAGGGTCACTTCACCGTTTTTTTTATCCAAACCGCAAATGTACTCGTAAAAGCTAATTTTTTGTGTGCGTCGGATGTTAAATTCACACTGTTTTTCGCCTGTTGCAAGAGAGCACTATGAACAGAAACAGCATCATCCCACAAAGCAGATAGCCATAAAAAGCCATAAAAAAGGAGAAATGCAACAAATGCCTTGACGTAGTCGCTTAACGGGCAAAGAAGCGAAATGTCACCTAAAACTGCTAGCACTGCTCCGGCCGAATGCCGGGAAGACCGATAGGAAAATTCTTCTCAACCAGCAAATATTTAAGCCTTTTTGGGAGCTGCTCTGCCAACTGGTCCCGCGTGAAAGCGAGCCGGGATCACGAGGCAACCGGAAAGGGAACAATGCTGCGCATACCGGAAGCAGCTGCTCGGGCAAAATTTCTCCATGTCAAGGTGACTGAGTACAGCGTACAGTACCAGTATACATATGTTGCCGGGAATGCGTTACATGCGCAAAAAATCGCAGAAACCGGAAGTGCTCAAAGAGGACCACCCAAGCTGTCAGTTGCGAGGCTGGCCAGGGATGGCTACAGTTACCTCCGCGTTTCCATTAACTTCTTCTAGCACAATGCCGGTCTTCTTGGTTTGCGATTAACGGGATTGCGATAGCTATAGTAATGTATGCTGTTCATACAACTTGGACATTTCGCTGCTGTTGCAGATGTCCTGCTAAAGACGCAGGGAATTAGTCAGTTAATTACAGCAACGCCGGCACGAAGCACTGGTCAAGCGCTCCAGGCCGCCAGTGATTTCCGCCTCCGACCGCCGCGTGTGCACCACGCACCGATCGGCACCTGCTCGGCTATTTCCGCCTGCCAACGGATCCCGCGCATTCTCCCAGCACATCCCTGGATGCGGGGAATGAATCTGTGTGGAATGTGTGTAATGAATGATGGACGGATGGATCATTATAATGATCCATTGATCTCCCTCAAACACTGCACGCTGCGCTCAATATAACGCCTATGTATACATAGATGTATTATATATAATATCTATATGCACTTATGTACAGCACATTATGCGGGTGCACGTATATATGTTCGATCTGCGAGGAAAACCTATCGCAGCGGGTGTACTGTATATACGAGTACATATATTATATATCTGTACATGGCAGTATAGCAAATAAATCTGCAGTCTTTTGTGGAGATTAGCAGGCGGGCATGCCCGGCGAGGCCGGTTGTTTGGATGCGGGGCGCCGTGTGACAAACAACCGACTCCTGCCGACAGGAAATCGATGCGGCACAGGAACAGCTCAGCCGTTTATCTATACTGCGCAGCAAAGAACGATGACCTCAACGCGATACAACTTTGTGATTTGCCGGAACGTCAAGTTTTCCTGCTGAACCATACTGCGAATAATAATAATAATAATAATATTCTGTTGCTCATCGAAGATACCCTCTCATAACGATAATCACGAGCTGGCGATAAGTAAGAAAAAGCACCGGCCCAGTTGAGCGGAAGTGCGCCATCTCTGACGTTATTCTTTATATAATACGCTGGAACGTTTAACGCTGATTGGCCCTTACGGCGTTAGCAAAAACAGCTTACCTGAGCAATAGGGAAAAGACTGGCAATTTGAGCAAAGGAATGGCACGGCTGTATCGCAATCTAAACCGGCAGCGGCGGCACACCGGCCCGGCTATCTCGGCCGGCTGCAACGGCCATAACGCGGCATCCTCCACTGGCGCTTGCATCTCGACTGCCCTGACCACTGCCGGCAATGGACAGACCGCGGGCGCTGCTCCCCGCCGTCAATGAGGTCAGTTACGCAACGCCGCCGGATAACACTATCCACATGGCCATCCGCAGCGGCACTGCGCTGCCCTGTATCAATCAGCCGGATCCGGAAATATAATAACAATATCAATCAGAATTAAGGGAATAATGCCGGCACAGAATCAGGCCGTGCGGCCCGCGCCAGCCGCAGCGAGTGGGCGCCTTAGCGGCGACATATGATATGCATGACGCAGGGCGTATATATGCTTATTATACAGCGCTCCCTCTCGCCATCCACGCCACGGATCCCGTAGCATCCCCAAGGGGCCGCCAAGCAAACATCCGCCGTTGTGCCGTATATATGCAGATGTCGATGCGGCCGTGTACGGACGGCGCTCCCGCAAACGGCAAATCTACTCGTATATCAGCGCGTGTAATCCGTAATCCGCATTGCGCCGCTGCACAAGACAAACGCGGCGCTGCCAGCTAATGCAGCAGCTTAACAACTGCCACCGCATCCGATCCTGACCCCGGCAACACACAACACACTTATCCCGCGTCGCCCTGATCCTGCGCCGTAATAACAACCACCAGCTGGCCCCGCTCGCCGCACACCGCGCCGGCCAATTATCGCCGACACGCTGCCGTGATAAGGGGCGCGTTTGGCGTAATGGACGCTGTCGTCCGGCTGTCACATGTGCCGGTGAATCGTGGCGCTGATGAATAAATTACGGGGCAGCTGACTTATTAATGCAGTTACACACAGGCACACAACACACCGGCGACGATTACACGACTGCCAGTTCCGTCAGCCGCAATCTGACTGGCGCGCATATATACAAATAACCACGCATCCAGGTACAAATGGGGAAAATGGATTTGGCCCGTGGCGGATATATCCGGATGGTAAGTGTACAGATCTGCGGACGGGGAAGAGCGAGCGAATGAAGCTGGCACACGCCGAACTAGCGCCACTCACTGGCTGCGGCATACAACCGGGCCGACGCTCGTACAACTACACGTACACCGGCGTTCAGTAGTACTGCGCGTATGTACGTACGAGATTTGCAAAAAAGGCCGATCGTTTACAGCGAGCGGATGGGAGCGCTGCGTGGTGGATGGTTTAATGCAAATGCAATCAAGGCGTGCGATGGAGAGGGGACGGAGAAAAGGTCAAGTGACCGGTTGCGGCGTTGGTGGCGCGTTAGGCGGGCTAATCGCGTTAGCGTTAGCCATAATGAACTTGCGCGCGAAGGAGCCGATCATAGCGGGCGCCGGCAATCCAATTGCCGGCGCTGCAGCACTGTACACTGTACGGGCGGGGTGTGAAGTGGCAGTGCCGGGATGCTGTACAGCCGGAGCAGTCAAGTGTGCCGTTGGCGCGCTGACTGGATGGCACAGCCCTCAAGTTGTGCCCGGTCGGGATAGGATCGGACGAGAGTGAAGACGGCGGAGAGAGGCCACTTTCCGGCCGTATGTACGCTGATTCCGCGGGCAACGCGCCCAAGATATCCTGTCATGCAGCGATGCAGATACAGCGCTGATGTAACGGCCGATGCAAGTCGGTCGGAAAGGCGCGCTAAGTGCAGCAAAAGGACACGCACGCCAAAGAAGAAACCTGCCAACGGAATGACACTGACCAGCCGGTGTGGATCGGCCACGTGCTTCTCACCCGGCACGCCGATAAAAAGCAGAGGTCAGCGTTAAATAACAACACCCTTCGACAGATCGCATCCAGCTGCTGTTTTTTACGCTTATTTTTCCAGCGGAAGTATGGCTAAGCTTATGCGCACCGGCTTGCCCACGGGCCGATCGAGAACGAGGCGTTGCCGCGCGGATAAGTGCGCGGAAGGATCCGGCAAGTGCAGCCGCTGCACTGATACTTTTCTTGCTTCAGCCCGTTGCCTGACGCAGGCAGGCCAATCTGCTGGGACGGCTAATTGGCGCGCTGCTGCTGCCTGCTCGCCGCTTGATGGCCGTTTAGACGGGCTAATCTCCTGCCCGCCACGACCCCTCTGCCACTCACTCCACCCAGCGCTGCCTGCTGCCGTACAGTGTTGCCGACTGCTCCGGCTGCAGCAGCGTCGTACGTCGATGGGCGATTAATCACCATGTTGACCAAGCTGCAGCTAGGCGTGTAATGTGCCGCTGCGATTACGCTGGCTTCTTTATGTCCCGTTCCCTTCCCTTGCTCCAGCACACAACCAGCGCCGCTGATCCCGGCGTTTCCATTTTCTTAACTGCCTAATTGACAGCGCCGGCCAGGGAATGGGACGCGGCGCGTAATCTCCCTCGGCAGCGGCGGAACGGGACTAACGCCGGCTATCAGCCGCGGCACAGGCCCTGCTGCATATATATGTTGAGCCGCGGCAATAAAGCGGCGTAATGACATTGGCAAATAAAAGCATTACACGTCTAACCGCCGATATAAAACAGCCACTTGTACTCGATCATGAACGCCATATTTCCAGCCGCAAGTGAGCGGGATTTAGTGTTGCCGCTTAATTTATGTACCGACTCCGTGCTTTGCCGGCGTCAAGCGCGCTGACGAGCAGTAGAGTTGCGTCACATCGGCGGTCGATACGAGCAGCCGGAAATGGCAGAGGCGATTATTGAATTTGCCGGCAAAAACAATTAGATGGGATGCGCCGGCGACGTGCCGGTACTGCGCCGCTGAGCATCGCCGCTCCGACCACGGAATTTTCTTGTGGTCAAGAGCCCGTCATCAGGGACGTTAAAGGGGCCGCGCGTGTCCCCGCGGAATTGCGCCGACTCATCATCCCGGCCACTTCCGCCGGGCGCAGCTGCAACTGCAGCGGAAACGGGCGCCGTTAAACGCACCTGTATGGGCAGCTGCAGCCGGCAGGTGCCGTGTATACACTGTAACCGTATCCACACACATCGGCAGTCGATCCCCTCTTGTGTCGTTTGAGCGGCGCGTGATGCGGGTGTCGATATCGATATCATTAGGCGCAGCTTACAACACGTCGCGCAAGTGTCAAGCGCTCGTCTTGCCGTGCGCCCATTGATCGCGCGGCGTAAGCTGTGTACCGACGCACTCCGGCTGTGTGCTGTACTGCAACACGCGTGTGTGCATAATCGGCAGTGTGCAGCATTACGACCCGTGTGTGTGACAGTAGCCGAGTGGAAATTGATGAGGTGATGAGTAGGAAAGCCGGCTAATGGGCACTATTAACCTTTGAGGACCCCTCACGCCGCTAATGGCTTATTTATGTTCTGTACGCCGGCCACGGTGCGCTCCCTGTAAACGCCGCCGAGAAAGCGTAATACGACGCTAGCGGTTAGATAACCGGGCCGGCGTGCATTAGCCAGTGCAGCGCGCCAAGTATCCTCACTCGCCGATGGCACTTCCATTTGCCGCGCGTTGAAACGATACATCCACACGGCCGGGCCGTTTTTTTTAATTAAAGACAACAGTCCAACGACCGCTTTAGCGCCCACACCGCAGGCGCGAGAGAGCGAGGTCATCCCCGAAAACAGCCAGGAAAAACGCTTTTCCGTTGACCGCAGTGTGCCTGATGTTGGTTTACTCGATTGAGCAAATTAGGTACAACGGCGCAGCGGAAGCGGGCGAGCACGGGCCGTCTCAACCTAAGAATCTATATCACAAAACCCAGTCCACCACAACCGCAGCGGAAGCGCAAAAAAGAGTGTTATGCCGAGTGAAAGCGGATGGATCAATGTCTACACGTTATCCCGCAAAAAAACCGCGTTAAAATCAAGTGGGACTGTGTATACAGGCCACCGACACGATTCCCAGTGTGACGTTTTATTCTGTACCCGGCACAAAAGAAACGCCTTACCGCCCAGGTGCCGGCTAACAGCCTTCCGTCTCCGCATTACACGGCCGGGGAAAGTGAAAGCGGAGCCGGCAGTGATGACGCAAGGCGTGCGGCGGATAGCGTGTAAGCGGAAGGAATGACTGTATGTGTGTATATATGTTTGACTGCGCTGTAAGCGGATCGGATGGGATCAATCTGACCCGTGGCTGCGGGCATTGTGCCGGCGATATATATACAGCGCCGATCAATCTGCCTAAGTGCATTTGTGGCCCGCTGAATGGAAGGGGAGCGGGAATGGATGGGCCTGCCGGCCAGCGGAAAGTGAATTGCCGTGGCGCGGTGAAAGCAGCGCCTGCAGCACCTGTGCACGCCGAGGCATTATACGGCAATGCGCTGCACAACGGCCGCATTATCGCTGCCAAGGGAAGACGCGTTGCTTGTACACGTATCGATCGCTGCGGCAGCGTGCCGGTCAACGATAACGTCAACTTTAGCGATATATTATATACATTGGTGTACATCGTGTCCGCCGATCGCATTATTGCCGGCATTATACTGGCTGCATGTACATGTTTCGCCGTCGCCGTATATATCCGATCCGATGCCGGCGAGGCGCGGCGGACATGAATGGGCCGGGACAATGGGCCATCAATCTGATGAGGGTGTAGCATTATCGCTTAGGAAATGCCTCATTAGCTCTGACGTCCGCTCCGGCCCGGCCGCGCTCCAGCAACAACGGCAGCTCCTATCGACAGCGCTGGCGGTGGCAGTTAGCGGGCTGCATCGCGGCTTATCAGGCAGTGCCATCGTGCCACAGCGGCATATACGCGCAATTGTATATACGGCAGTGATGCGTGTCGCTGCCCGACCGGCATCTTCGTCGCTGCATGGAAGAAGACAAAGCGCCTCTCATGCACGCCGCTCTGCGCCTCTTCCGGCCGGCCCGGCCCCGTCCTCCTCAAGGTGGCGAGCGGAGGAAGAAATACGGCCGCTGTCAGTGTCTTCCTTCGCTGCAAAGGGCGTTGTGCAAGCAATGCCGAGGCGCGGGGCAGGATGGTAATTGCAGCGTAAGGGATCACTTGGAGCGGAACTGGCCGTTAACGTTAAGATGACCCAGCCCGGCCCCGCCGCGGAGCGGGCATAAATCTTCCCGCACTTGCGCCGGCATTATGTAAACGCGCGGCACTGCAGGAGCAGCTGGATGCCGCCGGAAGTCAGCCAGCCGGCTCTGAGAGATAGATATATACAACGCTCGTATATATGCATGTACTCGTATACAACGTGCTTTGTTGTGCCTTGTGCGCGACAGGCGCTGCATGGCGGACGCTTTCTGCCCCTCCCGCGGCGAACTGTATGAATAAGGCTAATGGAAAGCGGAGCCCCGCTGGTCGGCGCGGCGACGGCCCATTGACCGCTCGCCGTCAGCGCGGCAGGTCGCCGTTGCCGGCAGTCAAAGCAATCCCCTCTTATCCACGTCTTACACAACGCGCCATACTATCCGAATTACGAAACGTGAGCGACTACAACATTACGCAGTTGTGTAGACTACAGCGCGGCAGCTGCGCCCGAAAAGGGCATCAACCAAGGACTTTAATTTTTTTTATTAATTTATTAATATTTTCACGGCAGTAACGTGTTATATATAGTGCGCTGCACAAGACAGCCAACTGCTGCAGTAGCAACAAGGCGCGCTGCAACTTTGCCGGCACGATTCCCGTTTCCAGCGGCACGCTGCATGCCCTGCTGATGAGCCGCTGGCTGCAGCAGCTGGCGCAGCGGAGACAGCTGTTGGTTAAGTGGAGATGAGCGATATTTCCGTCCCATTAACATCACGCTCCACTGCGCCGGACGCTGTCTTTCTCTTCCCGTTTTTTTTAAGTTCCCTTCCCCTTCCCTTTCCCCTTGTCCGACAGAAGACGCTGCCTGACTGACGCGGATGCAGCCGGCAACGCGATGAATGCACGCTGGCTGCAGCCGCTTCACTGCCTTCCTGCATATCCTGCCACGACTTTCCACATATTAAGTACATTATGCTCCCTCATGTCAGCCGATTCCGTCCGACGACAGATCGTGTTCTGAAGAAGCGTGTTTAGAAAATAAATTAACAATCGCCGCTAAAAGTGTTTTCGATAACGGTGACACAGGCGGTGCGCGCTGCGAAGTAAGCCGAGCGAGCAAGATGCGCTGGCGTGGACCAGGTCACACGCAGGTTGACCGTGGGAAAGCGGAGTCTCCACCGACTGCCGGCGAGTGTTTCTTAAAAAATGATTGTCGAATGTTAACACAACGTCAGCCTTTTTGTTTTATTAAGAAACACCATAATCAGAAATTCTATTAGCAAGCCAGAGAGAAAAGCACAGGAGATCCGCTGGCAGTTCAGAACGAGTATTACAGTCATAGCATGCAGTGGCAAGAATACCGGCAAATAGGTGCAGAAACGGCAGTTTGTGCTCATCGGTGCAGGCGACCGCCGGCTCCTGGCCAGCGGCGCCACATTTTAAAAGCGAAGCGGATGTTGAGACAAACGGCAGGAGAAGCGCCGTTCACGCTCCTCGCCAAAATAATCGACTAGGGAAGTGGCCGCCGCCCCGCAGAGGGCAGACGGATACTGCGGGTCAGCGGCGGCCCGGTTGCCGGCGGTGACGCCGGGGCATCCGCGGAAGTGTGTGCCGGGATTCCCTCTCCCTCCTCGTCCGGGGCGCGGTCCTTCTCCGCGTCCTGTTCTTCCTCGCTGTCACTGGCCGGGAAGGGCAGCCCGTGGACCAGCAGCTGACTGCGCCCGGCGGCCATCATCATCATCTCCGCCAGCTCCTCGTTGTCCTGCAACGGCGCCCGGGTCTCCCCGTCCTCCTCCGTCTTATGGCGGCGCGTGGCCGGCGTCGAGCGGGTCGAGCGCGTCGAGTGCCGGCTGCCGGTGCGGCTGCCGCGTGCCGACTGGCTGAACACGCTGCGCCGGTGCACCTCTCCGCCGGGGTCGTCCTGGCAGTCGCCGCTCGCGGCGCCGTCCTCCGGCGCCGGGCGGACGGCGACCTCGACGGCCGTGGCGTCCACCGCCGAGGTGGAGTAGGGCGGCGGCGGGGCGTAGCCGGTGGGATGGTCGTAGACGTAGGTGTACATGGGCGTGAAGGAGGTGCAGCCGAACATCTGCGCCTCGTCGTCCTCGTCGTCCAGGATGTTGACCGGGCCGCCGATGCACTCGGCGTACGTCGGCGGCGCTGCAACCAACAGACCGCTGTTGAATCGAATGACAAGCGAATCGTCGCGGCGGATACTGACCTTCGTAAGGCAGCTCCTCCTCCATCTCCAGGTAGGCCGGCGGCCCGGGCGGGCGCAGATGCAGCGTGTCGGAGGTGGCGCCGGGCATCACCACCGACAGACTGGGCAGCGGCGGACGGCGGCGCCGACAGGGCACGGTGCCGATGACCACCGGGAGGTCGGCGTAGATGTTGCAGGCGCCCGGCACTTGCAGCGTGATCTGCAATGGAACAGCCGTCAGTCGCGGCAACAACGGTACACATCGTGACCTTTATCGCGCCCACCTTGACTTGGTAGTCGACCTTGATGAGCTGGCAGTTGAGGATGGAGGGCGAGACGGCGGGGACCTTGAGGAGCTGGGCGTCCCAGTAACCGGTCTCGCCGGCGGGGATGCTGACGCCCGAGACGGTGGTCAGCTTGATGGCGCGCGAGCGGGACTTGCCGTTGGCCGTGAAGGACTGGATCTGGTAGAGGGTGGCGTGCGGCGTGATGTTGCGCCGCGTGCCGTTGGTGAAGAGGGCGCTGATGGCGATGGACTCCCCGGGGCAGTAGCCGCTGCAGCCAAAGCGCATTTTAACATCCGCCTCAATAAGTAAGGATATGTACAACATCTTATACACTTTAAAAATATAATAACATATGTAATATTTTTATATACAGAATGTGTATATATAAAATAAGCACAATATATAGTATATCTATATAATATAAGAATGATGGAATTTTACCGGCGGTCGGTGCGGATCTCGGCCTGGACGGGCGCGGACACGCACCACAGACAGCAGATCATCTTCTCCAGCGCCGCCTCGGAGGGCGTCCCGAACTCGGTGCGGTTGATGTCGATGGGGCTGGTGAAGGAAGAGGAGGGGTCAGTTGGAATTATTATTGACGGATTATGCGTACAGTAGGGACTACAGATAGTGACGCGTACGGTACCTGATGACGGTGAAGGGCTTCTTGGTCTTGTAGGCGAAGGCCCAGGGCTTGCCCAGCTCGGCCTTCAGCCAGTAGCGGATGCTGCCGTACTTGCCCTCGAAGGACGTGGCGATGGCGCTGCGAAGAGAGCACATCAGTATGGCAATTAACACACCGTACAGCACACGCATGACCGGATGTGCCCCTACATGATACTTCAGTATATGTACGAGTGTATTTGTGCATATTACGGTATTAGTCATCTTATATCTACACTGTAAGAGATATTATAGAAGTACAAATTGATCCAATTAGTCTATGCGAGCAGGACACCTGTTGGGGAGGGCGAAGGTGAAGCGGTACTCGTGCCTTCCCTCGGCCAGGGTCTCGCGCGACTCCCCGTTCTCGCTGCCCAGCAGGAGGAGCTTCTTGTTGACGTACTCCACTTCCGCCGTGAAGTGCTCCGTGTACAGCATCCCGTAGCCGCCCAGCCGCGCGCCGTTGTTCCGCGATTCTGCACATTAACCAAATTAACGGCACGGCACGTCTTTTCCCACTGCACATGCCATGGCCACATTTATTACAGCATACGTATACAGACAATGTATCTACATACATAAATATGCTCTACATTCGAACGCAGTCTACACTCACTGTCCGTTCTCATGGGTTAACAAAATCACAGCAAAGCTGCCAAAAAAAACAGCAGTCCCGATCAGAACTATATACACGAAACAATTAATAGAGCTATACATATGCCATAGAACTATATGTACCTGTATTTGAATAAGTATACAATACAATTATACGAATCATGTATTGTACATGTATTAGTGTCCATCTGTGCACTATTAATATTTATACATTACATTCTTATATAAATATCAATCTATCTACTCTGTATATATAGTATACAGATATAACACACTTGTACACGTATAAGTGTACAATAAATATGTTGTATGCTACATATGTTATGTGCCGGTACGGTAGTGCAAATGTGCAAATGTACCTGTCCAGTGGACGCGCGCCACGCCGCGGATGAGGATGCGGATGTAGCGGATCTTGAGGAGCTTCTCCACCTCGATGATGAGCTTGCCGCGCACCGTCTCGCCGCGCTGGAAGACGCTGCGGTCGCCCAGCAGGATGATCTCCAGGTTCTTGATGCGCCCCATCGATCCTCCACAGAGTCCACACCCTCTACTTCTGTTAATGGCCTCACCCCACCACTTGCAATCAATCCACGCCGCTGCAAACCCCCGTTTCCTCTCAATCCACTGTCCGGCCAAGGGTCAAAGTCAACCTGCAGCCAAAAACCGACCCTTACCGTTACCGGCTGCAATCATAACCGGCACCCAACGTCAACCGCCCGAATTAACATGCTACATGCAACGTTGCAATAATCCATTCGCGGTCGCTGTTTTTCCTCTCATTGTGGTTAATTGCGTGCGTGCCGCTGTCATATATCCAGCTGATCAGCGCTTGGCCACAACGCTGACGTCATCCGCTCCAGGAGAAGTGATGAATGGATGACAATCCGCAATCCGCTTTCCCGACAAACGCACGTAACCGCCGCCCGCGAACCTCGTTCGTTGTATATACTGCTTACAAGTTAGTGCTTACTGCTTACCTCTGATCTCCGGCAGGCTGAATATAGCTTCCATTATATGAAAACTGCCAAGAAGATTAAAGACACGGCAGGAAGCCCGGGATCAATCCCGTCTTCTTCCCAACCGACGGAAGTAATTAGGGAGATTAGGTGCTGGCGTCCACAACCGCTCCTTCGACACCAGCAGCGTCATATTACATAATCACTACAAACACTCTTCTCAGAAAGCGCAGCACTAACAACGCCTGATCACCGGAAGTCCAGGTGAAGTGGTGCAAATCAACACCAGAAGAAAGTCAGTCACCAGCTTCCTGCGTAATAAGGAATTCTGGTTAGCGAGGAAGAAGCTGTAACGTGCTGCGCGTTCCCATCCGCGAGTACATAATATTATACATAGAAGTATAGTTGTGTACCGATGCTGAAAAAGCGAACGGATAACGGAGACAGGCAGGCGCGGAGCGATCGACCCGACCCGCGCCCGAACGTGCGCGTATATGCAAGGAAGCAGAGGCGCATCTATATCGGCACCGGCTGCTGATCGACGCAAGGATGATATGTTCCAGCCGCCGGCGCGCACGCTACGCTTGCATTAACGCGGAATACGCTATATAAACTTCGTGTACATACCGCAGTGGACGTACTGTACTGTACGATAGCGTGAAGAGCGCAGCCGATTCTTCGCCGTAAATCCTGCCTGCTGTACATCTCTCACCACTGCGCATATATACGCGCATATAAATATATCCTAAACGGCAGCCGTCTCTCCCTGGCCAGTCACCGGAAGTGCCGCTGCCTCGCATCCGGTTGGCTTCCTCGCACACGGATGCTACACCGGCACTTACCGTGCATTGCACCACATTACCGGCAGCCAGGGAAATCACTGCTCCTGCCTGGTCTCTTCCGCGGCTCACTCCGCACCTAGCCGGAACACTGATACGGACAGACACCCACAAGCCGCAACCATCCCTGTTCATGCATATTCATGCTCACTTCCTTGTCTCCTTCGAACATGCTCTTATGATTATCCTCTTTGCTGGATCATATAATCCTTCTGTACGAGAATAACATAGAAGTATTCATATTTAATGCGATAAAAGAATTCGTAGTTTAGTATTATATACTATAGTGTAATATATACTATACACATAATATATACTACAAGAGTCATCTTCGGCTTCGCCTCAGATGCTCTTGTGGTCTGCAGTCAGTTCCTTGAAAATTAATTCTTGTTCATTTATTTTTGAAGCCTGGTTTGCGTGTTATATGTTTTTACAGTGTATGATCAGGCGCTGTTCGTAGCTTCAGTTAGCTTGCTCTAATCAGGAAATAGCATTATATAGCTGATCGGTTCATTCTATGTGAAACAAAATAGTTAATAGCACGACTAATAGTCGGAGAGTGGTCAGCGGTGCTAAGTTTCTAATAATTCTGCTTCGCTACTTTTTAATAACTGGTACGTCGAAACCAATTTTGATCGAGGACACGTGGAAACCAATTTTGATCCTTTGTTCAGTAATCAGTAGGCTTGGTCGGTAGATACAGTAATGTGAATTTTTTATATAATTCCATTCATTCAGTCGGCAGCAAGGAGTGTGTAGTGATAACGAGCAACAGAGATCACGTTGTCCTAGTCACCGAACATTAGTAACAGCAATAGCGGGTCCTGTAATTTCCGTTTACGCAGCAGCCCTGATTAGTGATACCTAAACACTGGTATGACCTGTGGGTTGTCTTTCTGAATTTCGATTGTTTCTGACAGAGATTTTAAGAATGTAATGGCGTTTGCATTTACACGGGATGTCGTTCTACCCGGTACTCGTTAGTTAACATTTTTTGTTATTGGCAATAGCCACTAACAAAATAAAAACTAGCCCTCGCGGTTACATTGTTTGTGGTAAAGGATGGTAAGGCCGGTGGTAAATTGAGGATCTCGGAGCATGGCCACCGTTCCCTTTATTTAGTAAGATTGGTCGGTGGATAGACATGCCAGCTTTTGCACAGTTCTGTTCGGCTGACAGCCGGATTACCGGATTAGCGTTGTGCTGGACAATGATAACGGTTCTGCTCTTATCTGGTCTAAGCCACTAACACTAAGATAATATCCCTTCCCTGAAACTAGAGCTTCCGTTCACTCTACAGGCCTGGTCGGCGGTCAGTATGTTTCCTGTAACTCAGTAGGTCTGGTTAGTGGATAGTGTAACCTTTGTGCGGTTCTGTTCATTCGACAGCTCAAGAACTTTGTTAGCATCGAACAGTGGGTACTGGGCAAGGGTTCCGTTGGGTTCCGTTCTCATATGCCGGTCTGGTCAGTGAGTTTTTCAATGCATAGGAAAATTCACGGTCAGTAAACTTTCGCTTGCAAACTATGCTGAGACATTTTGCCTGTTTTCTCACTACCACGACGAAGTGCGATTTCGCCTTCTACCTAATATGTAAAGGAAGTTAAGGACTATGCAGGTAATTAGGAATACGTTCGCAAACTTTCGCTTTCGCATCCTCAAACACTTTTTTAGTTTTATACCTTCCAATAATTCCATAATGATAACCCTATAGCCAAAGGATTTGTACTTTATACATCGGTGTGGAAATTGTTTATGAGATATTAGGAGAATAAAATTTTAAAATGTTTAAATGCATTCACGTGGCATTCAAAAGCCTCATTGTGAATCGATATCTTATCTTATCCCAAATTTTCATGTTAACGCGTGAGTATACCGTAGTATGAGTACTGAGATCGTTTTCACCGAACCAAACAACTTTTTTGGTATTTAAGCTAATTTTAAATTTTATGTTTATTGTAGATCTAAGTGTTTTGTAATGCACAGAGAACAATGTATAAGAACGCAGAAAGCTAAAAAGTTCCAGCGCGAAAGCGCTTTCCGGCTCCGAAAACCAAAAGAAAATTTCTTCGCTTTAGTGCATTTTGTTGAAACGCGACAAACTTGAAAAATTTTTCGAAGTTTATTTAAACAAATTACAGCTTTTTTTATTACACTACATACTCTGCATTTGAATATTAGCTGCTCCACGCAACAGTGTTTTATGTAAAAGGTCTTTCAAGGTCACCTTGAACTGATTCCTGTACCGGTACCGGCATCCGAGCGATGGTCCAGGGCAGATATTTTTGAAAACAAAATGCATGTGGGACCCTTTTGGAACATGCTGAGTTTGATGGTGAAATCGGTTTTTTAATTTGCTTGGCGGTTTTTTCTAGCCAAGTTCCACGGGGCGGCCGATCATAATATAGATCTATTTCCTTGATAGATATGATGCTTTTAAGATCTGCTGGTTAATTGTAGCTTCTTTGCTTGATAAACACCTTCCCCGTAGAAATTCCGCACAAAAGTGACCTTACTTCCTCTCTAACAATCCACGCAACGTTTTCTGGCCGACAAAATTATACAAACAATGTCTCAAACAGTCTGGTAAAAGACGTCTTTTTCAAAATCGGCTACCGTATGTTTAGGATAATAATAACCGTACAACGAGCACGAAGACGCTGATGGGTGTTTGTTGTAATTTGAGCGGGAAGGCCGCCGTTTCAAGCAGACACCAGAGTATCGTAGCATCGACACAAAGCCAGCGCCCGTCGCAACAACAGTCGACAGGCGCGGAAACAAGAATAGACTAACCAGACGGAGAAGAGAGCAACAAGGCCCACAACAACGTTAACCCCAAGCCCGGACCAACACCCGTCTCCTCACCGGGAACATCCCTTCATCAACACAACGCTCCCAAAGAGGCGAAAAAGGCGCCCCGAAACTCCCTCTTCACCGGACGATCATACTGTATCTCCGCACACCACAGACACGCACTCCACGACACGTCCATAAAATAAACCCTCCACCGATACTGTCTTCCATAAGGCCATTGCAGAATGAATAATCTACTGCGCCAGCACCTGCAGCTCGTTGATCCCGTTGGCGGCCATGCTCTTGTCGCGCAGCTCCTTGTCGCGCCCGTGCACCGTCTGGATGTGCCGGCGCACGTGGTCCTTGCGCGTGAACTTCTTGGGGCAGTAGGGACACAGGTTGGGCTTGATGCCCAGGTGCGTCTGCAGGTGGCGCCGCAGGTCCTTGGAGGCCGAGAAGACCTTCCCGCACGACGAACAGGGGTGCGCGGGGCGCTGCGACAGCGGGATGGCGCGCTTCCCCGGTGGCGGGGGCGGCTGGACGCGGACGATCAGACTGGGCGGCGGCGGCGCCACCTGGCGGACGGGCGGCGGCGGCGGCGCCTCCTCCTCTTCCTCCGGGGACGCGGGCGCCTCGAGGTGGAAGGCGGAGTTGGGGGACTGCTGGTGCACGGTGACCCAGTCGGGCTCGGGCTCCTCCTCCTCCTCCTCCTCCCGCTCGTTGTCGTCCTCCGCGTCCTGCTCGTCCTCCTCCTCGTTGTCCTCCTCGGCGTCCATCTCCTCCAGACTGCGGATGGGCACGGGCCCGTCGCCGCGGTTGGCGTCGCGCTCATGCAACGACAGGTGCTTCTCGTACGTCCACTTCTTGGCGAACACGCACCCGCACAGCACGCACTCCAGCCGCACTTTCGAGCGCTCGTGCACCTTCAGGTGGTTGTTCAGGTGATCCTGCAACCGATTAACATACTCAATAACCGGCCCACTCCATTACTGGTTAATTAAAAAGTAATTAACGACAGAAAATGAAAGAAATTCAATTAACTGATGAAAAATTTAACCACAAAGTTAGATAGAACATGGCCATCAAATGCGAAATATAATAATCATATTAACAGAAAAAAATATTAGAACTATCAGAAAATATTCTAAAAAATAATGGTAATATTCTTGATAGTTTTCGTACCTTGCGATGGATGAGTAAATAATTACTGATAAACGAATAATACCATTAAATAAATAATGGATATAAAATACGAAATCACACAAAAATTACTCTATAAAAATATCAGAAAATATTCTAAATAATAATACAAATATTCTGGATACATTCGTTATGATTCGTACCTTGCGGTGGAATTTTTTATGGCATAATTGGCAGTGATGGCGCTTCTCCTGCGAGTGGATGAGCTCGTGGCGCAGGAGTTTGTACTTGGAGCTGAAGTACTTGCTGCAGGCCGGGTATGAGCAAATGTAGGGCCGCAGACTGCCGCCCGAGGAGCGCAGCAGGCGCTGTTCCTGTTCAACAATAATCCCCGATTTATTCCCCGGCGAAGACTGCAACGGACACAAGGTATGTGCACACTCACCCTGCTGGAATCCTCGTCGCTGTCGCCCGAGCGGTCGCCGGGCGAGCGGATGCTGTCGGCCATGGATTCGTCGTTTGAGCTAATCACGATTGAGCTTTTCGTTGTTCCTGTTCAATAAATGCATTTTCAAAAATAACAAGCCAACAATAATAGTTGCAAAAAAAATTATAACAGCGAAATACATGAAATTATTTAATAAATTATCAATTATGCAGTTTATTAAATTAGTTTAACCGTAAAAATTACAGAAAAATGCCTAAATAAAATTAATAAGTAAACAATTTAAATAAACCCTACTTCTACACAAGAAATAAAATTCTTCAGTAAATAATGTAGCTGTCGTACCGGGCCAGGAGACGGCCAGACCGGGCGACGGCTGAATCCTGATGGGGGGCCGTTTCTGTACAAAGGACTCGCCGATGACGGGGATGTCGAAGGAGGTCTTGAGCAGGGACTGCCCGATCGCCCCGGCGGGCGCCGGTCCCGAGGTCAGCAGCAACAAGGAGGTGGGCGGCATCCCGTTGGAGGAGGGGTTCTCGCAGATGAGCAGGATGTTCTCGCCAGGCGGCAGCGCCGGCGGCGGAGGGGGCGGGGCCGGCGCGATGTTGGTCACGACGTGGCAGACCGGCGCGGGCTCGTCCTTGAGTATTAGGGAGACCGCCGGAGTGGGCGGCGGCGCCGGGACGGGCACGGGCGGCGGTGGCGGACGGTGCGGCGCGCGGCTCTCCACGACGGCGATGTGCGGCGGCCGGGTCTGCGGGACGCGCTGCGGGCGGGCGGCTTTGCGGCGCCGACTGCTGACCGGGTCGGCGGCGTCGCGGGTCTTCGGGGCCTCGTTGAGGAGGTCCACGCCCATCAGGCCGGCGTACTCCTCGGAGTACCACACGCGCAGCTCCGTTTGCGCCGGGATAAACTACGATCATACACGCACACGTTACACTTCCGTGCGTCGCCCGACCAACCAGCAGACTCACTCTGAAGGCAGCGAAATAGATGTCGTCTTCGTGCTGGTAGGCGACGAGGTTCTGCTCGGCCCAGCTGCGGGCCGGACGGACGTACATGAGCCAGTTGCACTCGGCTTCGTTGCTCACATCCAGGTAGGCACTCGATTCTCCGGCGCGGAATTTCTGCAACACGACAGATTTCTGTATACAGCTGGTATGGTATGGCCGGTTGCAAGCGGGAAGCAAGCGCGCCGTTTTTTTCCGATTTATTTCCAAGTTAATTTTCTAATTTATTTTTTCATTTTTTGTTCAATTTTTAACTGATGTTGAAAATAAAATGAAAGCCGAATCGACTTATTTTACTGCAATTTACAATAATCTGATTTATCAAAAACTTTACTCAATCTCAAATCATCCGATATTCTATAAGATATGCTTGCCATTTTTTTTTAAACTGAATGCATTGGGTACAAGAAAATCCGGTATTCGAAAGAAAACAGAACCGCATTTAAGATCAATTAAAAATAAATTTGAAAAAATCAACGACTGATTTTTATCTAAACTACAAGTAATTCGTTAACTGAGCGCAATTTTGATCTGCAAGTTGTAACTGACTTTGAGCAAAAATTGGTCCTCTCCCAGGCACAACGGCACGGACAGCGCGGGGGCCTCCAGGGGGCCGAACAGCGTCCGGGAGGCGATGTCGGCGCTGGCGAAGACACCTCGCACTGTAAGAAATACGCCCCTGATTAAGGAAATATACAGCAGCAGCCATCAAAAACAGGAATCGTACCCGTTCGTCCATCGGCGGCGGGCGACAGCCGGCGCACTGTCACCTGGGTGGGGGCGGTGGCGACGGCGCGCGGCGGCAGGGGCCGGTCGGGGATGTGGTGCAGCGGGCCGTGGACGGTGCAGGGTGGATCGCTAATTCCGCGCCAACACTCCGCGCACCCTGCAACACAGCAAGAAAAATTTCTTATTTCAATACTATTTATTTCAGTTTTTTTATTTTTTAATGGAGCCTGAACGGTGCAATTTGACGCTATACAGCACTGGTCCATAAATAAATTCCGGCAACGCTCAGTCTCCTTGGGGACGGTCTATTTCCCTCCCCCGGCCGCCGCTGAAGCGTTCGTCATCGGCACTATTTCCAGTGATTCTCTAGCGTCGAGCGAACGCGCTAGGCACTGCCTCGCAGTGACAAGCATACCCCGATTCCAACTGTCACTCACCCGTGCCCTGCAGTACAGTCTGTACAGATCACTGCACGTAAGCCGGCACACTGCGACAAGAAGTGAAAACGCGCGTTTTCAGGGCAGTAGCAGGCATAAGCCGCCGCAGTGAAAACGCAACCGGCATATGTTAGCCGATCCCCCGATCACCGATGCAGCAGAGTGAACAGACCACACACACCACGTGCTCACTTGTGCGGTGAATTCTCACTTGACGGCATCGGCACAGGCCTGGGCGGGGGCAAACGCGGTAAAAAATAGAACAAAGTTACAAACCAAACCGCAAAATGTGCTCTACACCGCTCACTGCTCACAGTGGCGCCGCGGAAACGGAACAACGCAGCCACAGCGAAAAGAGGCCACTCGTCCACTACGCGCCGTACACTGTACACTGAACGATCGCAGCACGAGCGCCGGACCGATGGCCGGCGCTCGACACTACTCCCTCACAGCTGCACAACTGGCAATACTCACCATCTCCTCGCGAAGATTCATACACAGGAACAGATTACCAAATTTATGATAAAAACCAGTTTAAGAAAAATTCGAATTAACTTACTAAGAAACATTAAACGAAAACGGGGAGATCAAGTAGTTAACTAAAGCACGGCCTCCAACCTAAGAAAAAATGAATAAACAATCCCCAAGCAAGTTTCCCGTGATACTGCGTGTTAACTGCTGAGCAGCTGGGATGGAGCGGAGCCTCCCCAAGATGAGGGAAAAGCGGGAGAAATAACAATATCACCAATGAATAAATAAATACAGTAAATAGACGAGCCAATTATCAGCCATAACCGACGACCACCGATCATCAGCCGCTAATCAGTAATCAGTAATCGCGATTAATCAGCAATTCAGCACTCACACTGCGACGCATCCGCCCCGGGCAGGGGGGCAGCGGGGCCGGGGGCGGCCGTCCTGTCCCCGTCATCCTCCCGCGGCGGCGACGCCCGTCCGCCCCACGAGTTGGGCTCCATCCCACCCTCCCCGGTTTGGGTAGTCTCCACAGGACAAGCAGTCCGGCTCAGTCTCGGCCACTCAGCAGGCTCCCTCCGCGCACACACTCAACAGCTCCAACACGTCTTCTTCCCCTCGCCACGCGTCCCCCGTCTTCCCGTCAACCGACCGGACCGCTCACTCTATCCTCTCCTTCATAGTATTCGGGCCAAGACTCAAGGGCTCCCACGACTGCCAGACCTCACCCACTCCCCTGGCGATAAGAATAGCGATCCCTGAAAACGCAGCACAAGTGATATTCTGGGGAACAAGTTACAATATTCACGACATACACCGTCCACTGCAGCTCACACTCAAACCAGTGCCTTTCTGTCAATTGCTAATTAACCTTCGTGTTACTGGTTACTTACGAATTACGATTACAGTACCTGAGTACTGTACCTGATTTTTCCCTTATCTTACACAAACAGCAAAGATACATGTACTGCCAAAGCCCACAAGTCCTGCTAATGTACCTTCAAAGAACTGAACACCTCCAAATTCCCACAATAAATCACCAACTCCTCAACGATATACAGTAGAAGATACGCTGCCTACAGTACCGTTTTTTACCAAAATCTCTTACTTTTAAAGTTTTAATGATATTGATATCCTTTCTGCATTTCAGTTTCCACTTGCCAGTACGCAGGCAATCGTACAATTGTAAACAGGGGAAGCAAACTTCACAATAATTAACTAAGAAAACAATCTGAAATTGTCAGTACGCTCATTTTTCTCTCACATTTCATTACGTACCTTCTCGACTGCCTCACACGTGCTGCAGTTGAATATTGCCCCTTCGATAAATCGGAAAAATGAGGGATGTTTATGATAGCAGAATAGAATAATCAATTCAGTCCAAGAATCTCAAAAGGCAGAAAGAGCGCGAGGCCCCCTTTTTCCTCAGCAGCAGACCGTTATAAATCACATCCACACGGTGCGTACAAGTGCAGCGGGGGGAAAAACGAAGGGTGCGCGGCAGACAAATCCAGGTTTAAAACTTAAAAACGTTGCAAAGCACTTGAGCAGTACTGCAGCGCAGACGCAGAGGGTGCTGCGAAGGCGCAGACCAGGGAAAAATCAATCAGCACGACGGCCGTGCGCATTCGTGCACTCCCCGCACGGCGTAACACTGCCCAACCAGCCAATCGCATCGCCGACACGCTAGCCCCGAAAACCCGTTTCCACTGGCTGGCACTGGCAGTTGCATTTGGCGCTCACGGCCTCACGCTCACGCCGCGGTTCCATGCCAGGCGCCGTCGCACTCACAGCTGTGCAGTGCACTGTGTTCACGGCTGAACGGACGCGTACGTACGTGCGCACTGCGCTGACGCAACGAGTACCGGCCAATCACAACAACGTGAGGCCGCGAGCAGCCGATTCGTGTTGGAGCATGCCTGCATGAGGCCCATTCAAGCAAGTGGCAGAGAAAGAAGAGGCGGAGCCTGACCCGCAGCGCGCACCGGCCCCGCCCACCTTCTTTTATGGCAACACTGCGCACTCACTCGCCTCAGTGTCTCACATGGATAAAAAATTAATGAATTATCAGTTTTCTCGCCACCGGAAACCACATAGCCCCTGGTTGAATGGAAGGACACTTAAACAGCATCAAAATATCAAATTATTACGAGCCGGCGACCAACATAAAAATTAATCATAAATAAACATTCAGTGTCAATAACCGGCACGGGTGTCGATTAATAAATTACCGATTTACCGGCTACAGTACAACTGTCAATTACTATGTCTGGGATTCGTACTGAATTTAAACAAAAAAATGAGGATTTTTGTCCACTTCACTAAAACGACCGCTCGACGTTCTACACCTTGCTATTACGTTTTTATTAACTTTTATTTAAAATACACACGCGCTATAAGCAACATTGCGCCGGCAGCATTGACAAGTAAAAGATTTCTGTATATAGGCTGAATACTGCAGTGATACTTGGTAAAACTCAAACAGAAGACTACGAGCCAGACGATCACGTGCGCTGCCCAGTGCCCACAAGCCAAGGGAACCATTCAACGAGCCAACATAAAAACACCCCCGATTTCCTTCCGCTCCCCAACGTCAACGGATCAACTACAGAGAAAACAACCGCGGCACTGTACACGTCCAAGCCATTAACAGCCACCTCCCGTCGGGGGGACACCAGCAGATCCCGTCTTCAGCAGAACTGCAAACAGACCACAATCAGGGAGAAAAATGCCCGGATAAAAGGATCAGCCGTCGACCCACCTTCCAGCGGTTGCCGCACGTCAGACACAGCGCGAAGGTCGTCATGGGCTCGTCGGCCGATCGCGTCTGCGCCTGGTTAACGCAAAAGACCCCCATTATCATACGTCAGACAGGCAACAACACAAAGTCAATTACGGCGTCCAACAAATGCCGTAATTCCTCAATGCAGAAAGTTGTCAAAGGGAAACCGCGCAAGGCGGGCGACTGACCTGCGTGTAGGTGCACTTGCGCTGCTTGCACTTGCCGCACTGCAGCAGATCCGACTCGACGCCCTGCTGCGTGGCCATCTGGCGGTCGTTGATGGCCTCCGTCGTGTACTTCTGCCGCAGCGTCTTCATCTCCTCACTGGCCATCTCCTACACACAAAACAACGCTAACATCAGCATCAACAATATTATCAACATTTTATAAATTAATAATAAACAACAAAATTAATGCTTGTGGTGCATACGTACGCGTACGATACTCCAAAGATCAACCAAATAAATAATAAACAAACCCCGCCAAATAATAGACATATAACTGATCATTAAAATACATCAACGCAATAACAACAGCAGAATAAAATCCAGAAAATCATCAACAAAAATGTAAGAAAATAATAGTAAATAATTCCGCGGATAAAAATCTGTATATTTCCGGTGCCAACCTCGGAAGACATGGTGGCGAAGCGCTGGCAGCTGATCATGCCGAGGAGGACGTTCTCGCGCAGACTGGGATTGCGGCTGTCCTGCAGGTTCATGACGCGGCTGCGGATGCGGTTCTTGTAGCGCGTGTCCACGCCGTGGAACTCCTGGTAGATGGCCGTCTCGATCTCGCCGGCCAGCTGACCGGGGTCCTGCGCGCCCTCCACCAACGCTGCAACCACACACCACAATCACAACCACTCTTCCTTACACTGTCACCCACACACTCACCCTCCTTGCTGAGCGCCTTGACGATCAACTCGCGGGATTTGAGCCGGTTGGGATCGCTGGTGTCCAATCCGCTGCCCTCGCCGTTCTTGCTGGACGCCGTCGCCGCCGTCGCCCGTCCATTAGCGTCGTTGGCGGGGACGCTGCCGGTGGAGGAGGAGCGCGAGAGACTGGCCGGCGTCGCGGCCGGATCGGGCGAGGCGCCGGCCAGGGGCGAGCGCGGCGCCCCCGACTCCGACAGCTGCGTCTTCAGGCGTTTGCGCTGCGACTCCGACTGCGCGGTGGCGCCGCCCGGGGCGGGACGGGCCTCCTTCTTGGCGGGCGCGGACTGGCTCTGCCCGGGAGAGTCGCTGCCGTCGTGCGGACTGCTCCCGCTGTTCACTGTGTGACACAAACAACCACCTGGTTCGCTTCAAACTCGTTACAACGCCAAGCAACCCAGTGTGCACCTTTGAGAAGACTCTTCCAGCTCTTGACGAGGTTCTTGCACAGCGAGGCCACCTGCTCGCTCTGTGTCTCCTTGCGCAGCGTGTTCACGCTCTTGCCGACGTTGGTGTTCTGCAAACACACCCAAACATGCACGTATCACTGAAGGGTGAAAACTGAGAACGTAATTTCGACATTTCCAGCTGAAACAAAATCGTTTCCACATTAAACGGAGTAGCGAGCATTTCTAAAAGTCTGCCATAAAAACTTTTAATTTTTCTCAAATTATTATACATACAAACATTTTGACCACAATAAATACTGAGTGGCGCATTGGAACCGTTAAAAATCACTACTATCAGTGACTATTAATATTTTATTTTAATCTCTGGTTTTTTTTACCATTTTTAATAGA
The DNA here is from genome assembly GCF_019649055.1 of Paramacrobiotus metropolitanus. NCBI lineage: Eukaryota > Metazoa > Tardigrada > Eutardigrada > Parachela > Macrobiotidae > Paramacrobiotus > Paramacrobiotus metropolitanus. Next base: position 221,393 of record NW_026570374.1, on the reverse strand, counting down.
AATATTTTCGGAAAATAAATAGTAAAAATTCATTTTTCAAAATGCCAAATCTAAATGCATTTCAAATCATGTCAAAAGACGGGGTAAAATCATTGGAATTGGCATCGTAGTGTACCTGCAGGATGTCGAGATCGATGGGCAGCTTCTCCAGCGCTTTCAGCAGCTCCACCACTTCCTCGCTGCCCTGCAGTGGCAAATGCAAATGCAATCAACTCATTTTCACTTATTCACATGTGTGTCAAAATGTGCACATGCTCTGTTTTATGTGCATCATTTTCTAATTAACTGTAATTCCATTGTAATAAACACGCAAGTATCGGGTGCAGACGGATGACAGATGCATGGTGAATCTGGCGTGTAAGAGTTAAGACGGCGGAGAACCCAGTTACCCAGGCAGACACGAAGCTCCGTCTCAAGGCTTCACTCCTGCACAGTGCACCACAACCACCACCAACCAACCGGATTCATTATAAAACAGCCACGTGTATCGTAATCGTGTGCAGAAAGATATAACAGCACTGGCCTAGGCAGCGTACCGTGCTTTTCTCCGCGACGAGCTTGTCGAGTTTGCTGCAGGTCTCCTGCACTTCGCGCTGAATCCCCGCCGTCTCGCGGCCGTTCCCGTTCACGCTGCCGCTCATTCTGCTGCCTTCTTCGATCCCCTGATAGCGGCTGACCAGCGGCAATACGATACGAGGCGGAGGAAGACGAGCAAGCCCAGCTGCAAATCCTCCAAGTTCAGCACAAAATCAGCTAAAAGACAAGTGCTGTCAGACTGTGGCTCAGTCTCCTGCTGCACGCAAAACAGTCGACGCTCTCGCTCATCAATCCTCTACTCAAAACCCCTCCGATAGCCTACCATACGGCCCGTTCCCGAAAAACTTCAGGTCTTGGGGGAAACTGGGATGAGATCATAAGAAACAGTTGAAAAACTCCAAATTAAAAGGCAAAAAGATGTCCCAGAAATTCAGCAGAGCGCGGTCTGTTGAATCAGTGTTGATCTGCGAACGGAAGCTGCCAGCGCGAGCACCACGGAGCTGTCACTCTGGCGGTTGATGCAGCGACAGCCACAACATCTTCCGGTTCGGGTTGACTTTCATCGTCAATTAAAAACGTACAGACTTACGTACAGACTCATTGATAATTTCATATTAAAAGTTATAATATTTTGCCAGTTCTTTTTTTCTGCAAACTTCCAGGAATCATTTTATTTATTCCTTATCACAATGCGCGTATTAACGGCATAAGCCATTTACAATAAAACTGCGTATTTTTCTTCCATTTTTTCAGCGTTTTGTCTTTGATTCAAGATATGCAGAACCGCCAAAGGATCTGGCAGATTTTTATTGCATTTACAGTTTGTAAGAAACAAGCACAGAACAATTCCAATAAGAAAATTCAATGAGCACCTTATAAACTAACAGGAAGCCAAACATTCGCGATAAAAATCACTGGAAGGAAACGCTAGATGAAAGGCCAGGTATCACCAGTTTTTTTGACAAAATAAAACATATTTCGGTTCTATAATACTAGTGGAATGATCGCTTGTGGTCGGTGGTCCATCCGCCAATTACTCCCCGGCTTTCTCCTCGCAGATGTTCTCGATTTCTACAAAAAAACGAAATTTGATTTAATTGCTAGCAGTATCAAGCGGTAACTGAATTTTCAATTAGTACGGTTTAAATGATTAAATGTAAGTTTGGTGAAATAATTTGGAAGTTTTATTTATTGGTCAGTTAATTTGTGAACTGATTAGGCATTGAAATGCCAACATGAAGCAGCAGTACAGCTGGAGTCGAAACGTGGAACGTACTGGTGGCGATTTGCAGGAGGGCGCGCGTGCTGGGACTGTCCGGCAGATCCTCGATGAAATTCCGTCCTTCATCGCAACAACGGCCTGCCCAAGCAATGTATAATGTATTGCCAGCAGGCGCAATAGAAACCCTACTAAAGAACACACTGACCGATGGCTGGATCGAGCGGCACCCTTCCCAGGAATGTCAAACCGGCTTCCTCGCACAGCTTCTCCACACCGCCGCTACTGGCCGGAAAAATCACCGAATCCATCTGCCGATTATTACAACATTATTCATTGAATTTCAATTACTGAATTTCTAATAAAACCTAAATTATCCAACTTGTCGACTAACTATTAATTTTCCATTTTGGTTTTTAATTAAAAGATGTTTTTAATCACAGTCACTGATTCCGAAATGCTACTTAATTAACATTCAATCTGCTACTTAATTAATTACATTAATTGAATGCACTAAAAACAACGAGGCGCGGACCTTGCACTTGGGGCAGACGAAGCGGCTCATGTTCTCCACGACGCCGAGGATGGGCAGGTGGACCTTGCGGCAGAAGCTGACCTGCTTGCGGACGTCCTGCAGCGCCACCTCCTGCGGCGTGCTGACCAGGACGGCGCCGTCCAGCCCGGCGGCGGCCAGGTAGCCCACCAGCGAGAGGTGCTCGTCGGAGGTGCCGGGCGGCGTGTCCACCAGCAGGAAGTCCAGCTGGCCCCAGTCCACGTCGCGCAGGAAGTTCTTGATCATCGTGTTCTTCTTCGGGCCGCGCCAGATCACGGCGTCGTCGCCGCCGCCCAGCAGGAACCCGATCGACATCACCGCCAGATTCACATCCGCGTACTACCAACGGAAAATTTATTTTTCATCTCGTCTGCCGATTCGCACGGGACAATGAGCTACGCACCACCGGTGACCAGCCCGAGCCGCTCTGGTGAACCTACGAATGGCCACAAAAAGTTGTAACCGCTCGCCAGTAATAAATTCATTTTTTAAACCGATACAAAAGTTCACTGAATTTTTATCCGATATTTATTTTGCCCTTGTGGATACCAGATTTTTGACATTGATGCAACAGTTCATTTAATTTCTACTTTACAGAAGTATCTATTTCGATTTTGTGAGCAATTAGCATACGTATTTTTGTATACAATTTAATTTAATTACAGTACATATTATTTTATGTTCAGCTCGTTCGATCAAGTACACCTGTTCGCCGGCCAATCCGAGCATCGTCGGTACGGACGGTCCACAGACGTCCACGTCCAGCAGCGCAACCTGCGAACAAAACGCCCATTTCGATGGCCATAATTATTCGGTCTTATTCAAAAACTTTAATGTCTGTGCAGCACGACCGTGTTAAGTAATCATTACGTACTGTGTACTGGTTCTATCTACAAGTAGTACTGGTGCAGTACAAGTGCAGCAGTGAGTTGCCAAGGGAAGACGGACGGGACAAGTAGCACCCGGCCAGCGCAACACAAAGTACGTACTGCATAAGGCAACTTCTGACATAGCTAGTCCGCGAGCGATACTAACGAAACCTCCCTGTGTCCTGTCTCAACGCGTCCATCACAATGAAGACGTTAAAAACAGGCCAGTCCCAAGTAATAGACCATTAATACAGCCAGTGACCGGAAGCCGTTCTGTTTCTTCATCAATCTCTCATTGCATCATCTTCCCCTAACCCCGACACAACTGCGACTTTGAAGAGCGTAAAAGGATTTCTGTTCTACCAGGGAAGGAGACAACGGATTATACGAATCTAGCTTCGGGCTGACGGCGGAGAAAGCGGACTGCAAGGCACGGCCTCCCACGGATCGCATCCGGAGCACCGTGACCAGACGGTGCCGATCCCGAGCCAGCTGACGAGCGCGCGGTTGCTGCTGGTTCCCTCAGCATGCGCGACCACCACCAGTACACCCTGGGCTGCACGCTGCGCAACGGCGAGTGCGTCGGCGAAGCAGTCCCGGAGGCGCTGTACAGGCCGCCGCCCAGGTATGTCCACTACACACGTTCTGTATGTTCGACCGACAAAAATCATCACTTATGACATTAGACACCGACCAAAGTTTCCCTTTAAATAATCTATGAATGTCCATTATCCCTATTATTGTATTACTATTATCCAAGTATTTCCCATAATTGTACTCTCAAACAAATCCATGAATTTTTTTTAATTTAAACACACTGCTAAATGCTAATTACAGCAATAAATATTAGCCATAATTTTGGCTAAAATATGGACTCGCGAATAAAAATTTCCAAATAAACTGGTAATTTTGCATGATAAAAACTGGCTACAATTTCCATTAAAGTGAGGGGCAGTAAGTCGCAGCCGGAAGTGTAGATGAAAATGCATAAAACTATTATTCGGCGGAAAATGTCAGTGACTAACCTGTTTCTGCGCGTCCCCCAGGCCGGCGGCGGGGGTGCGGGGGCGCGCGAGGGCGCGGGCCAGGCAGGTGGAGAGGGTGCTCTTGCCGACGCCGCCCTTGCCCGAGAGGATGACGAGTTTGTGGCGCACCTGCGCCAGCCGGACGCCGATCTCCTGCACCGCTAAGCACAACACACACGCTGTAACCGCCAGCAGCACGCTGAAATATCAGGGTACAAATAAGTACACAGTACCTGGGTCGACTTGGCGCGCCTCCCCCGAGGAGCACACCTTCTGGTTGGGGCAGCCCGCGCAGGCCGAGCTCTTGCCCGCGCTCTCGCTCGACGTCCCGGGGCAGTCTGTGAAGTAGACGCCATCCGTCAATAACTTGTACTCGTGACTAAAGTAGCAACGTGCAACAGCAGAATACTCAGCACAGATAACTTACGCTCAGGGGCGTCCGCTGGAATCTCGCTCATGGTAGTTTTGGCAACCTTGTCACTCTCTCCCGAATTACCCTGTCCAAAGCACATTGACTTCGTCAGGCTAAAAGGAAATCTCAAAGTCCCACAGAGTCGCACACAGACAAGTTTCAGCCGTCGAAAATCTCGTACACGTACACGATCACAACATCCAGCACGTCCACGGTCCACGTTCACAACAGCCAGCACGTCCACGGTCCACGCAGACCGATAGAACTCGTAAACCGTCAAATGAAGATGAAAGCAACTCTGTAAAAACTACAACACAAGTTTACAACGTGATATCTTCGAGATAAAATCAAAAACCAGAAGATTAGACGATCTGATTCTGGGAATCGGAAAAATCAAAAATGAAAATTGCCACTTCATGTTTGCTCATGAATCATCATGCTCAACTATCAAACCGTAAACCACCCGTGGGCGGTAGCAGGTATCACTGGCCAATACCACAAGCAGCCGCCTGAGCAACCATCGATAATTTTACCAGAAGCTAAAATCGTCATTTTACTTATGTCCAACGAGCGTGTGCTTTTTTGTTTTGCTAGAAATAAAATCTTTTTTAAGAAAATCTCAAGTTTACAAATTTTTAAAAAGCTTGGTTTTGGTTGTGGCAGAAACTGCACCCTCCTGCAGCACGGCCAGTCGGGCTGCAGCCCGTACGGCGACGGCGTGAACTACGGGCGGTTCGGTCCGTTGACGCAGAGCGGCGTCTATCCGCACTCGACCGAGTACCAGCTGGCATACAACCGCGGCCCGCTGTCCCCGCTGCAGACGGTGTACCCGCGCAGCTGGACCTACAAACCGCACTGGTCGACGGCCAGCCTGGCCAACAGCGACCTGCTCAGCCAGCTACCGGTCCCGGACCGGCTGCGCTTCAGCCTGGACAACCCCTTCCCGCAGCGCCTGCCCCCGGCCACGCCCACCATGGCCAGCAACATGACCAGCGTGGACAACTTGATCACGGCCAAGCGCGACGCCAGCGTGCCGCAGTGGATGCTGCGCGACCCGTACCGCGTCAATCTCCTCGACACCCTCAACGAGGACCCCACGCGCCTCAAGGCCACCACGCTGCGCATGTGCCAGCAGGAGCGTACGTAAGCTGTCCACCAATCACGTGCTTCCCTCTGCAATTATGATGAACTATCATTGGCTGCTTATATTGCCTGCTAGTAATGAGCGATTCTGATTCGCTGGCTTAATCTGCAGATCAGCTGATTAACAACAAAGAAAGCGACGTCAAGCAGAAACTGGGCGAGCGAGTTAACGTAAGGTCAATACACCGGAATTCGCCTACATTTTTATATATAAAACTTGAATGCAGTTATCATGATAAGATTAAATTATGACCAGATTAAATATTAACGCTAATGCTCTTAATTTGTAACACAGGATGTGAATTTTTGGCGGCGGGAGATCGTGGCGGAAGCGGAGAAGATGGAGACTGAGATCCGCGCGGTGGACCGGCTGAAGCAGCGCATCGACCGCGAGATCCAGGAGCTGGAGGGCCCGCTGAAGGTGTCGCTGGACTGCACGGGTGTGCGCCGACTGAAGCTCAGCGGCAACGCCATCATCTACCTGGACACGGTGGATTACGAACTCAGTAAGGTTTGTCGCTTGCATGTCTCTTTCATCCCGGCTAAATTCATATAAGGCTATATATACCTGGCACATCTTTATTATTTACTACTGCATACAGACATGTACAATTTAATAAATTAAAATGGAATTAAATGCCGCTTATTGAATTAAATTGCGCTCTTATTTTGTGTTTGTGCAGGAGCAAGAGCTGATTAGCAACACCCGCGACAATCTGCGGCATGTGTCGGCCGCACTGCAGGCGCAGAACGGGTCAGTGCCGATTATATATGCTGTGTTAACAGCGGCGTCATTAAATGCTTACTGAACGGCAGGCGCAACCGCGTGGCCCTGGACGAGCTGTACCGCGACAGCGCCAACAAGCACACGGCGCTCAGCATCGACCACCGCTGCTACTCCATGCACCACACCTCGCCCGAAGTCCGCGCCTACCCCGGCATCGAGACCTTCGACAACACGTAATGCGCTACTAACAACAACCATTTCAATTAATCAATTTACTGCCGTTATGAGTAGCCAGTCTTAATTTTTTAACATTTATTTTCTATTTTTTTAAAAGGATTTTAGCGAACGAATTCAGGTTGTCCCAGTTAACCATAGTTAACACTTCGTTTGCTGCAGCATTTCCACGCCGCAGAGCTGGGCGCAAATGTCCAACAATTTAGTGCTGCGCGCGCAAAGCACGCGCGCCGAGTCGAACCGGCTGCGGCAGGACGCCGAGCAGCAGTCCAAGAAGACCGACCACGACTTGTGGCTGCAGTGGTCGCGCGTCAACGAGGCGCTGCGCGTCAAGATCCGCCAGCTGGAGGAGTTCAGCCGCCAGCTCCACCACCGCTACACCATCGTGCGCTTCGGCTTGCACTTTAATCTTAATTAAATGAAAACAAATTTATTTATGCAAAAAAAATTTTATATAAAATATATTAGTGTGACCTTTGTCAACCGCAGGTCAACCAGGAGCTGTGCGACCTGATGCGGGACGCCGACCTGCTGAAGCGCAACATCGAGGACAAACGCCGGCCGCTGCAGCTGGCCCAGACGCGGCTGCAGTGGCGCTCGCACCGGCCCTACATGGAGAACTGCTACGACCCGCCGCACCAAGGGTACGTCTGCCGGTCGACTGATTCAACGCCCCGGTGATGACCTTTCCATTGCAGACTGCGGGACGAGCTGGGCGACATCCACGGCGCGGTGGAGCGGCTGCAGAAGCAGCTGAAGGACGTGGAGATCAGCCTCAACAACCTCAACTACACCAAGGTGGCGCTGGAGCAGGAGATCCGCGCCACCGCCGAGGCCATCCACCGCGACCGCGACCGCTGTCTGGCGCCGCGGGAGGCCTACCCGGTGCCCTTCCGGCCCGTTGTCGTGTGATCCTTGTGCAAGATCAACACGCCGGCCGGGTTGTTGCAGACGCTCCAAAAGCTGCTGTGCTTTCTGTGATCAGTGACGGCTTTGAATAATACGCACAATTAACTGCCTTAATTCTTTTATTAATTCACACTTTTTATTACTTATATTTTTGATTAATTTTTAATTTTTGTATAACCTAAATTTGGAATTTATTCAGATTCAATTTATAAACCACTTTAAATTAATGTCAATCAGAGCGAAAATTTTTGAGAATTTTCTTGAAACTGTTTTTAAAGTTTTAAAAATGTTTCGCTTTTAATTCAGGTACTCGTACAGTAAGCGCCACAATAATTATTGCACAATTAGTCAGTACAAATTTACACATTTACCGCTTCTTCCTTTTACTAAACGACACACGCGACTGCAGTGCATACTACCGACTTCCGGTGGCGACAGGAGATATTAAGTCACTCAAAAATCTGGCAGAACATTTGACACACAATTTCCACAGCGACTGCTAAATTCAGTAAATTGCTAATTTTCTCAAAACACTAAGGAAAATGACAATCCCGCAAAATACGCAAAATATACACATCCAGAATGACCCACTGGTCCGTTCGGTGGCAGCCGCTAGCCGACGGGCGGGCGCCAGGCGAAGCGCGGCGGCAACGGCAGGTACTCGTCCGGGATCTTGCCGGCCAGGAACTGGCGGGCGCGCTCGTTGTGCATGCACACCAGCCGCTCCTTCTGCAAGCAGAGGACGCATTAGTCAATGACCAATCAAGCAGACAGTGCAACTGACCGTTTTGCGGCGCGTGACGCACTCCACGTAGTCCTCGTACTCGTCCTTGCAGGTCTTGCGCCAGTTGGGCACGCCCGCCGCTTCCAGGCACTTGTACAGCTGGATCTGCAGTGCACAACACACTCCATCTAGTTCCATATTCCGATGTGTAAGAAAACAAGGTGGCAATAAAATCGCAAAGAGTCAACACTCGCACTAATTCATACTCGATTTACAGATACGTCGCATTTATCTGCGCGTCGTCAAGTAAGGTTGGTTTCGCATCAGTCTGGCTTTAAGCAGCGCATTTAACATTGAGAATTCATAATAGTATTACTGCAGTAATTTATTCTTAGCTGATTAATGATTTTTTATCATTTTATGGCGCAAATCAACAAGGAATTTTCTTTCAAATTGTACATCACGCTGCCGCACTGAGCGGTTGCAATTGCGTCAAGCACCGGAAATCTCTAAATTTCCTGCGTTTGGTATGATGAGGATAGAGCTTTTCGTCAGACATAAATCATGTTCGATAGAAAAATTATTTCCACACGAATACCGACCGCTACTCTGGAGGAGAAAGCCCGTACGCATTGGGAATTCTGCGTCTCCCAGGCATGCAGGCAGTCAGAGTAGTCACTAGTCACTAGTGCCAGCTGATCAGCAGAAATTTCTCCAGTCACACGCGACTTGAGCCATAAACTATTCAACTGATGCTTCACTCATTCGACCCTAATTCAGCCATGTCTATCCAGAATTTCGCTTACCTCGATGGCGCGGCACAGGGGGTTCTGGCGGTCACTCTGGAACGTGAACATGTTCCCGCTGAGATCCGAGAAGGGAGTCCTGATCAACGACATTCTCCCAGCGATTCCTTCCGCTCGCTTAAACAACGGACGAACGCACTTCTTGACACACCCGGGACACGATTCACAGGCTAAATTGATGTGCCGTGGACGATGCAGTTACATAAACTATTCAAATCCGCCAGGCACTTTTCCAGCAATATTCCCACGAAGAAATTTGTAAAAGGCGCTGCAAATGCAAATCCAACAGCAGGACTGCGTCACCCATTAGTCGAGCCAGAGTAGTATAGGATACGCTCTGCAATCAAAACACGCTTGCTCTGCTTGAGCGTGCTTTGATTGCGAGTGCCCTGTCCCGTTCTGTGCGCCCCACTGCTAGAAAAGCAACCCCCTTACTACTGCTGCCTTACGAATATTTCCCGAATGATGATTTTCCATTTTTTCCAAATTTAGATTTTAGTATCATTTTTGGCCTTTTTACTGAGTTTTTAGTTTCCGCTTTTGACACTCACGTCTGTATGAGGGTTTAGTTTGTGGCTTGCCGCTGTTTGTCTGTGAATGACTTTGGCTGTACTTCTGTGTTTCGACTTGGATTGATCTGGTTATGATTGTCAGTGTTGACTGCTGACTGGTGTTCGCTGGTAATAATTCGTGTTAATTTGTGTCCTCCCTGCAGATTTGCCAGGTTCCTGCAGATCTACTCGTAGACTGTTGATGTTACTACAGACTCTGCACGCGTACTGTACGTATCAACAGCACTCCTGTACTCGGTGATTTGCAGTCATCATTCAGCAACTTGATATTATTTTGTTTTATTATTATCGTTTTGACGAGTGCGCGATTACAAGGTAGGAACAGGAAGTCTGAGAATCGTACTGTAGCCAGTTATTTTCATAAAACGATAATAGCGTAATTTGGTAGTCACTTGGTGACTAGAGCAGCATGCTGTACTGTAAGTACTGTATTTCACCTGCGAGCTATCTGTACACTTCACAACGTACACGCAGTCAAGCGCCAGCAGCAACTGGCAGCTTTTCGCAGACTCGCAGGGATCTTCCTGTGTATGAGTGCGTGATTTCCTGACGTCTTGACAGTGTTGTCACGCTGAATAGTTGATTAGTGCATTTAGTCGTTACGTGGTCCAGCCTGCAGGTCGCTAGACGCTACTCTACAGTCTACCGTATACTCGTACTGTACTAAGAACTGTACAATACTCAGTACTGTATCATCCAGGCTTCTCGCAACGAGGTTTTCCAAAAGCAAAAAGTAGTGCCTGCTGCGCAATGCTCTGGATATTCAATTTTTGAAAACGTCCGTAAGTGTATTGTGTATGTACAGTACTACAGAGTACAAGTACTGTATGTGGATGCAGATTATTACGGAGTAGTGGCGGAAAGTACTGCTCTAATCGCTAATGATTTGCTCCGCTGGAAAGCTGCCATTTAAGATTGATATTGCTCCCTTGGTTGATTTGGGAATGAGGGATTATTAGATGAGGACCGTAGCGGAAACGGCAAATGTGAAGGTACAACTACAGAAGCGCAGGTAGCGATGGCACATTCTGCGGTCCTGAGGATGCACAGTGCAGACTTGCCACTGATTACAGACAAGTTACAACTGTACTTATGTACAACTGGTCAAGTTTTTTGTAGACGAGTACGTGCAATTAATTAATACGATCATAACATTTATCCTCATCGAACAAATTTGGCGAGAGCGTATCGTAAGGAAGGAGCGAAGACTTGGAGAAATATTAGTAAAAACATGCCAATATTGCCAACCATTACGAGTACTCGTAGAGGTTTGTTACGTGCAGTACTTTTATAAGTTGCAACAAACAAACTACATACCGTATTTATTTTGTAGTACGTATTTACTATGTAATTTAGTTCGTAATTAGGTTGGATGGCTTACCAGTTAGTGAAGCGGAAAATTTTAATTACTGTAAGCGTATTGGATACTTCCGGTAAAGTTTTCGTACAACTCGTACAATACAAGCAATTTTTGAACGTATTTTCGTCAAATTTTGCGCAAAGTGCTACAGTACAGAGTTTGTAATAATTATAATATTATTATCTCAGGCTCTTATCTACACCTGTCTTTAATAATGCACTCGGCATATGGGTACAGAGCGGCAGTTAATTGACTCCAGATTCATTATGTACCTACATAAAAATATATATTAATCATTCCATTGCATTCGCACATGGTACTTGTGGTTAATCAGCGATGTCATCGCTTCTTGCAGATTGCCCAGTGTGACTATTAGGACCATTTCCCGTGACGTGGACTGCACGGAACGCGACCTGACCGGGATCGGGAGTGCCGGAAGTGGTGGATCGCGGAGGTTGCTGTTTCGTCGTGGTGGTGGGAATGTGAGCGGGTGATCCCGTCAACGTAACAACCCCCGCCGCCGTCACGATGTACTGCCTGCAGTGGCTGCTGCCGCTGCTGCTGGTGCCCAAGCCGGCGCTGCCGTACCTGCTGGCGCAGGTGCAGTACACGGCCTTCTTCTCGCTGTACGTCCTGGGCTTCATCCTCAAGCGCAAGCCCTGCATCCTCTGCACCGCCGTCTTTCTCCTCACCTGCCTGCTCGTCTGCTGGAGCGGCCTGGGCCACTGCATCTTCTGGATCGCCGACGACCAGGACGACCAAACCACCTGCCGCCCCGCGCACCCCAACCACCCCCACACCCTCCCCCTCGCCATGCAGCTCTGAAAGGGACCGGCGTCCCCCTTCGTCGCCGGCAGAACGATGATTTTTTCACCATTTTCACGCTTTCAGCGTTGGCGTTTTGGTTTACAGTGTCGCCCAACTGGCTGCACAAGCGGCGTTATTCTTCAGTTTTACCGCGCGATATTGTGTTAGTCGACAAAATGGTTTTTTTGAGTTTTTTACTGGCGTCCATTTTTTCCATATTCTTCACATTTCCCACGCTGTTCCGGTAAAGTAAGCACGTTTTTGATCAAATTACGCGGTTTTAGTTGAGCACCATTTTGGCTGTGCGCCTTACGGTCGTTGTTTTTGAACGGGAATAAAATGTTGGGAAATTAGCATTATTTATTTTGTGAACGCTGTTTTAAACATGCAGAGAAAATAGATTACTTGCAAATTTTACCAGCGCAAGTTTATTATGGGAGCGGCTACTGCCGGATGAAAATTAGTATAGGGAAAATAAAAAACGCCTACGTGGTGCTAGTGCACGCATGGGAGATTACTACAATATTCTCGAGGAAAATCAATAGGAATTTAGGAACTAGTCGGGAAAAATAAGTACTTACAAGTATCGGTCGCGCTAGCGCGCGACCAGTTGTGTTTGAGGTATGGAAGAATGAAAGAAATACAAAATATACTTCGTAAAGCAATAAAAAAGATTTTGAGAAATATTTCAAATATAAAACCCAGCGAGGCCAGCTACGAAAATATTTTAAACATTTGAAAATGCGGAATTTTTTCAAGCTTTCCGGTTAAATTCGACCATTTTCTGAAAACCGTGAAAGCCCCCGTAAGTTTTTCTTTTTTCATGGTTCTTTATCGCGTTTTTAATGTAACTTTATATCACCGATCTAACGAACTGAAGACTTGAACTTTTTGGTACCACAGAAAATATTTTAACGATGATAAAATGGATTGAGTGGGGTTATATATCTGCACACGATGCCCATAAAATACCATTTTTTTAGCGCAGAATTAATGGAAACTTGCGGGGAACAGTTAACGGTCGCCCAAGGTGTCCTTGCAGGCTGCATCTGTAGATACTAATTGTAAGATTTTGTCAGCCATCAGTCAAGCTCTCTAGTATTTATTAAAATAAAATTAATCTATGTTTATTAGATTTCGAGGTTAGTGAATGCCCAAGCTACCACCAGTACCACAGAGCCGCCATGTGATTGAATACGGTAAACGGGCCGCGGGCCGGCTTTTAGATATTTAAAGGCTTCGTCCCTTTTCTAAAGCGTATCTCGTTGCAATACAGCACCGTATCTAGTTTCGCTACAGTACAAAAATGGGACACTATTTGGTGCGCACCACCAAGATGCAGCACAGGCTACGCATATCGAAACTGGGCTCGCTCTCCGTTTCCTGTATCGAACCTTCAGCTTTGGCTCCGTATCGCTGTATTTGCGTCCCATCGCGTCGATCACATATCGCTTTGTTTACCAGTTTTTTTGTGCTCTCGTGGGTTGTTGGAAGAATTCTTGTGCTGCTTTTATGCCCTCATTCTAGTTAGTTCCTAGTCTGAATTGCAAAATGTTGTTCCCTGGATTGAAAGTTTTTGGCATCATTGTTCTTACTTTTTAGCTGGTGATGAGTCAGATCAGTCGCACCACCCGCGCAATTATTTATTTTGGCCAGCATGCTGCAGTATAGTAATAGCGTTAGAGCAGCTACATAAGTACGTAGTACATACGGATCAAAATTTGCAAATTTAGATCTTCATTTTCCGAGCGCTCCTATTCAGTATTCAATGTGGTAAAGAATAGAAACTAATTTCGTATTCGAAAACACACTCGGTCTGAATAATGGTTTTTCGAAACCGTTGTTTTTCGAAACCATTCCACTTCTCTGTAGCCGCATGATGTTGTAGTACTTAATTGTAGTTATATGGTATTATTTTTATTGTTTTGAGCTGGTCACATTTCCTGTTTCAATTTTTTGTGCATTCAGTTGGGTTTTAAAATAATTAGAAATTTCATAAAATTTAAATAACTCACGAAAAGAAATCGTCACACAATGGCAATACTAAAAAATGCTTGCTCATCAACAAAAAGATACCAGGGAAAGCCACCTCTGGAGGTGGCTTCGCGTACCGTATCGTTTTTCTTTGTACAAAGGCCATTTCAAAAGTTTCTTTCCCTATTTTGCCTGCGTGCCATTTCAAGTGATATGCAAACGATATATTTTTTATTACGTAACATGTTCTCTGAGTTATCGAAGAAAAGAAAATTTTTAACTGTCGATGAAGAACTGCCCAGGTTAAAAATCATTTAGCCGGTGGTACTTCTGGCAGCCTAACCACTATCCTTCCAAAATTTCAGCTGTAATGTTGTCACTTCTCTCCTTCTCGATGGTTTTGAATAAAATTTATAATAGTCAAGGCTTACTATGTACTTGTTATTTTCATGATCATGAATCATTTCCAAACTTTCACAAATTAAAATAATAAAATTGTTTTTACAGACATCCGTTTTTTTTGGTTTTCCGCTTTCCTGCTATTCCAAACTTCCAATTCTTTTCCACAATAAAAACTGTATCCTTGACCCACCTCAGCACAGACTGGCTATGATTCAGTTTATCGCTAACCTGTTTGCAACAAATTGTTTTCCGGGTTTATTAATATTTTTGCCGTCTGGAAACTGGCAAGCCTCATGTTTTGACAACTGGTCACTAACACTTCCGATTTCCTTCTAAAAGCAGAAAGGGGCGAATCTTTTTGATCTTAATTTGCACTGTAAAAGGGAAGACTTCTGAACATAAAACCGTTTTGTGCTTCTTGAAGTTCGAACGGGGAAAATGCTAAAAATGTTACAATCTTGCGAGGAACCCGGAAGATAGGCTGCCAGACACCGCTGAAAGTCTTTTTGGCGAATTTTCCCCTTCCTCTTTGAACAGGACCAAGTTTAAATTTTTTAATAATCAGTTAGTAACTGGCATTAGTAAAAATATGGGTGAAAAGGGCTAAGTGAGTTTGTGGGGGTAGATAAAAAATAGGGAAAGAAACTTTTGGAATCGCCTTTGTATTTCAGGGTATGCGTAAAAAGCGCGCGTAAAATTTTTGGTTGATGTGAGACGCGGGGTTGGTACGGGTTCTGAGATGCGGTTCGCAGGATACCGTATCCGAGAGTTGTGGAAACGGGACGCCTTCGGATACGCAGCATACCCCCGTCCCGAATCTTTGCACTGATAACCAGATACGCGAAGCGAGAACCGACATACCGTATCGCGTATCTCCTATTATGGGACGGTGGTGTCCTGTACCGTAGCTAGATTCGTTACAGATTGGGGACGAGGCCTAATATTTAGAAATTACATATAAATTAGACAATTAAGGGATTTGGCCCGGCACATAGTACCAAATTCGGGTACATACACGGGAACTTTCGCTGTCGCGCAATCCTATACACTTTTTTGCATGGCTAGGTATGTACCTAATATTCATAACGGCTCTCATACTCATACTCATAAGTCATAACCCTACTCCTTTAATTCCGAATCCATACTCATAACGGCCCACATAATCATAATCATACTTTGGTCCTACCGGTCATCAGATTAATTTATTCATAATTATAGCTCATATCTTAACCATTACTCATGCTGGTGTGTCAAAATGTAATATGCAATTACAACTATGTGTTCATGTAAGTCTACTCAACCGTCCGCTTTCATCCACTCGTAAAAATTATTTCATCTTAATTAGTAGCGAAAAAATATTTATTAGAAAATGGCTTCATTACAAAATGACTTCAGCAAACTTGAACTGAGTAACGAAAGCTAAGTAGTTTAATCTGCATATAAAAACTGAGCAAGAAAATCTACCATTGTCCACTTTCGTCCATTTTTTAAACTAGTGCTAATGATAAAAAAACCTGAAATGTTAATGGGCTTACTACGTAGCTTCCACCAAACAAAAAGTGAACGGGCTGTTAACTTTTCATTTCCACAAAACTAAATTTCGACAAAAGCATCGTGTACACTGTACAGCAATAGAACACAGGAAGAGTAATAACAGAGTTTAATCGTTGCTAGCCAGGACAAAAGCAGATATCAAAAAAAATTTTTAAAAAAATTCAAGAACGGTGCACAATTTGCGCAACAGCTATTACTACTTAGTGTCAATAATACGGTTTTTACGATTAATAAACAATATATAATGTTTTTACTAATAACATTAAGCGCAGTACCGCACTGGTATGAGTAGCGGTAAAGGTTTGAGTTATGATTATGAACAAAAATATGATAACCGGTAGGATCAAAGTATGATTATGATTATGAAAGCCGTTTTGAGTATGAATTCTGAATTAGGAATAGGGTTATGAGTATGAGGACCGTTATGAGAATTAGGGTTTGGGAGCGCGCGACAGCGGAAGTTGCCGTGGATACATACAAATTTGGTGCTATGTACCGGGCCAAACCCCTTAAGACCGCGAGATATTGAGGTACTCAGACATTTCTAGACATTTTTAAAAATTCGAAACTCTGGAGGCTCAGAAAATTAGAGGTATCGGTCGCGCTAGCGCGCGACCAGTTGTGTTTGAGGTATGGAAGTATGAAAGAAATACAAAATATACTTCGTATAGCTATAAAAAAAATTTTGAGGAATATTTCAAATATGAAACCCAGCGAGGCCAGCTGGGAAAACATTTTAAACATGAAGAAATGCGGAATTTTTTCAAGCTTTCCGGTTAAATTCGACCATTTTCTGAAAACTGTGAAAGCCCCCGTAAGTTTTCCTTTTTTCATGGTTCTTTATCGCGTTTTTAATGTAACCTTATATTACAGATCTAACGAACTGAAAACTTGAATTTTTTGGTTCCACAGATAATATTTTTACGGTGATAAATGGATTGAGTGGGGTCATATACAGGTCGATCACACCAAGTGTGGGCAGTTGCAAAAAATAAATTAAAAATATTTCTGTAAGTCGTTTTATTGCTTTTTCGGCATATTTCTAATAAAATTTTTTTTTGCGAATCCAGCACCATCAAAACTAATATCTTTTAATGTGCTAGTATGCAGCCGAGCGGTGTTTTTGGGGAAGGGGCAGCGTCAGTTTTTTTATGGTTGTAACTACCCTTGGGAAAATCTCAGCGTTAAGATTGCTGCCTGGAGTTTTCTGGAAGTTATTGTACAGCCCCTAAGATGTTCGTTACGCGTTATTAGCAAAATCTTGCGTGATCAGTGGTCGAGGGATCTCGAAGCAAAGGGCATCTCCCATAAACTTGTATGGTAGAAAGCACCTACCGAGAAATGTGGTTGCCTAGCGCAAGGAGCGGGGAATCTCAAACTAATAATTTCCATGAATTAGACATGGACTACCTGAGTTAATTTTGGGGTATCGACAAATATCTACAACACAGGAAAGGAGATATAAGTCCTGGACGAATGGAGAA
This sequence comes from Paramacrobiotus metropolitanus, assembly GCF_019649055.1. Lineage (NCBI taxonomy): Eukaryota > Metazoa > Tardigrada > Eutardigrada > Parachela > Macrobiotidae > Paramacrobiotus > Paramacrobiotus metropolitanus. The sequence continues at coordinate 204,082 of NW_026570374.1, read as the reverse complement.
AAAAATTAATGAAGCGATGACTAAAAAAAGTCATGACTGCTGGAGAAAGTGAGCGGATTGGAACGTCTCGAGCCTTTTGTTTTGATGAAAAGTTTTAAGCGGACAGTGAACACTTTCTCAACGTGATTTTGTCAAGAATGCACATTTGAGACACTCCATGGCTGCACTGAGACGGCGGAAGTGGGGTTGCCCACCCTTTTAACGGTGCCCGAACTGACTCTGCAAAAGTCAGGCGGGTTTGGTGAAACTCGGTTCATGGCAGGCATGTTTCGCAAGAGTATTGACTGGGCAACAGCCCAAACTTATCACTGTAGCGATAAGACGTCAACGAAAGCTCTAAACAAATTTAAAGTCGGAAGACTGCAACCACGGCCGATGGGTCAAGCCCCATTTGCAAGACGGTCGGAAACAATTTCGATATCACTGGGATTCGAAACACGTTCTCAACAGGGCGATTCAAGTGCAAAACATGTTAGACACATGCTGCAACCATGTTAAAATGAAATAATTATTTATTTGTTGACGGCTGACATTTTATAATTTTTTTGAAAAAACTGCAAACACTTGGCGCGATCGACCTGTATCTGTACACGATGCCCATAAAATACCATTTTTTCAGCGCAGAATTTATGGAAACTTGCGGGGAGCAGTTAACGGTCGCCCAAGGTGTACTCGCAGGCTGCATCTTTAGATACTAATTATAAGATTTTTTCAGCCATCAGTCAAGCTCTTCAGTATTTATTAAAATAAAATAAATACATGTTTATTAGATTTCGAGGTTAGTGAATGCCCAAGCTACCACCAGTATCACAGAGCCGCCATGTGAGTGAATACGGTAAACGGGCCGCGGGCCGGCTTTTAGATACTTAGAAATTACATATAAATACTTAGAAATACTAGAATAATATTAGAATTACTACATATAAATACTTAGTAATACTTATAAATTACATATAAATTATTAGACAATTAAGGGATTTGGCCCGGTACATAGTACCAAATTCGGGTAAATACACGGGAACTTCCGCTGTCGCGCAATCCTAAACACTTTTTTTGCATGGCTAGCCAGGCTAGGTATGTACCTAATATTCATAACGGCTCTCATACTCATACTCATAATCCTACTTCTAATTCCGAATTCATACTCATAACGGCCCTTATAATCATAATCATACTTTGGTCCTACCGGTGATCATATTAATTTATTTATAATTATTGCTCATATCTTAACCATTACTCATGCTGGTGTGTCAAAAATGTAATATTCAATTACAACCATGTGTTCATGTAAGTCTACTCAACCGCCCGCTTTCGTCCACTCGTAAAAATTATTTCATCTGAATTAGTAGCGAAAAATATTTATTAGAAAATGGCTTCATTACAAAATGGCTTCAGTAAACTTGAACTGAGTAACGAAAGCTAAGTAATTTAATCTGCATATAAAAACTGAGCTAGAAAATCTACCGTTGTCCACTTTCGTCCATTTTTAAACTAGTGTTAATGAAAAAAACCTGAAATGTTAATGGGCTTATTACGTAGCTTCCACCAAACAAAAGTGAATGGGCCGTTAACTATTCATTTCCACAAAACTAAATTTCGACAAAAGCATCGTGCACACTGTAAAGCAATGGAACACAGGAACAGTAATAACGCAGTTTGCTACCCAGGACAAAAGCAGATATCAAAAAAATTTTTTTTAAAATTCAAGAACGGTGCACAATTTGCGCAACAGCTATTAAAACTTAGTGTCAATATTACGGTTTTACGATTAATAAATACTATAATGCTTTTACTAATAACATTAAGCGCAGTAGCGCACTGGTATGAGTAGCGGTAAAGGTTTGAGTTATGAATATGAACAAAAATATGATAACCAGTAGGATCAAAGTATAATTATGATTATGAAAGCATTTTTGAGTAGGGATTCTGAATTAGAAATAGGGTTATGAGTACGAGGACCGTTATGAGGATTAGGGTTAAGGAGCGCGCGACAGCGCAAGTTGTCGTGGATATATAGTATATACAAATTTGGTGCTATGTAGTATGTACCGGGCCAAATCCCTTAAGACCGCGAGATACTGAGGTACTCCGACATTTCTAGACATTTTTAAAATTTCAAAACTCTGGAGGCTAAAAGTTGCCGTGGATACATACAATTGCTAGCCAGGACAAAAGCAGATATCAAAAAAAATTTTTAAAAAAATTCAAGAACGGTGCACAATTTGCGCAACAGCTATTACTACTTAGTGTCAATAATACGGTTTTTACGATTAATAAACAATATATAATGTTTTTACTAATAACATTAAGCGCAGTACCGCACTGGTATGAGTAGCGGTAAAGGTTTGAGTTATGATTATGAACAAAAATATGATAACCGGTAGGATCAAAGTATGATTATGATTATGAAAGCCGTTTTGAGTATGAATTCTGAATTAGGAATAGGGTTATGAGTATGAGGACCGTTATGAGAATTAGGGTTTGGGAGCGCGCGACAGCGGAAGTTGCCGTGGATACATACAAATTTGGTGCTATGTACCGGGCCAAACCCCTTAAGACCGCGAGATATTGAGGTACTCAGACATTTCTAGACATTTTTAAAAATTCGAAACTCTGGAGGCTCAGAAAATTAGAGGTAACGGCCCCGCTGCGCGGGGCCGAGTCGAAATATTTAGAAATTCTGGAAATGTAAAAGCTTTGAAGCCGACTTTGGAAAAATTAATAGTTATTTTGAGGTATTCGAACATGTTTTAAAAACATGGTAAAGGTTTCAAAAATTTAAGAAAGTTATAATTTTGATGGAATTGACAATTTAAATAACATACACAGATCTGTAGTTTAGGTTGCTAAGCTGCGAAACAGACTACAACAGTACTACAACAATACAGTACAGTACAGTACAGTACAGTACTACAACTGTAATACAGTACAGTATACAGTACTGTAATACAGCTTTTTAATATTGTATTAATACGCTGGCGATGAAGTGATAGTAGTACTACATTTAATTGCTACAACTTGCGTACTGAGTACTGTAAAGTACTCATTCATTGCCAAAATAAGTAATTTAATTAGTAGTACAGTACCTTTAAGTACTAACAACATTTTAAGTACTGTACTGCAACATTTAAAAATTTTTTAAGAACTGCTTTAAAACTGATAATTTTTTTAAAGATAAAGGTAGGAACGTTTGTGTGATGCTCAATTTTATAAAAATAATAACTTTTTGAAAAGGTCAATGTTGATTTAGGAGATAATTTCCAAAACTAACAACTTTTAAGTACTAAAAACCCTTAAGTACTACAACTTTTAAAAATTTTATTTAGACTTTCTCCAAAACTTAAGATTTTTTAAAGATAATGGTAGGAACGTTTGTGTGATGCTGTATTTTATGAAATTAATAACTTCTTGAAAAAATCAATGTTCATTTAGGAGATAATTTCCAAAAAATAAGGACGTAAGGATATATGAATCTATTGACATACGCACGCACGGTACAAAGTACGAAGGCCTTTTTGGGAGCGTTATCGCGTTACCTAATTCGTTGATGGGCCCTAACGCCTACGGCAGTGGCGTAGCGAGTCGAACAACTTTAGAGTTTTCCCTTGTGCGAGGAGTCCGTTTGAAATGCGCGATGGCCCCTTTGTAAGTATGCTCGTTACACCAGTGGCCTACGATTTTCTCATCGCAGCCGTTGTTGCAGTGGGGAGAATCCTTCGTTTCTTTCGCTCGAGCTGAATTTTTTCCAGCTTCTTTGCTCCGATAGGATCTTGGACGTACGTGCCCATCTGATTGCAGCTGCAGCAATTGTTATTAAGTATTTGTAAGTGGTCGAATTGCTCCTGATAAGCATTAGTCAAAAGTCTCTCTTGCTTTCAAAGAGTGAAAATCCGTCTGTGGGTTGCATCAGTTGGAAGGCACGCCGCACTGAATTAGTAATCGTCGCGGACTCGCCAAGTGATTCATAACAATTGCACTGACGTCTTTCGCACAATCCGATCAGTATTTTCGTCATCCGGAATCGACAAACTGTCCAGTTCGTTGCACATTTTCCTTGGATTCTCACATAAGCGTGCTATGCTGCTGAAACGCGTTTGAACGTGAAACTCCATCAGCTGACTGAAGCCTGTATGGAGCCATAGCTTCGCATTCCTGTTATCCGTCTTATTTCTTTTATTTGGTTTGCCCTGCCAGTGCGTGATTGGAAGAGAGGAGATTTGTGACGTTTTTATTGTGATAAGGGAAGCGATCTGAAGAGAGGATGGCGGTGGCGGAAGCGGTGCAGGAGGGCCTGTCGCAGCTGGGTCGCAGCAGCCTGAGCAGCGGGAGTCTGCTGCGCTACAGCGTCAGCGCCGCCACGCTGACGGCGCTCAGCTACCACGTCTACCGCGAGTACAACACCAAGAAGACCACGGGCCAGTCCTGGAAGGAGCTGGCCAGGGAGCGACAGCGCAACGCCGCCGCCGTCTTCTGCGGCTACGTGCAGGCCTTCCAGCACGGTCTGCGCACCGCGCGCGAGCACCTCCACGCCGGACGCGTTGACGAGGCCATCGCCGTTCTGGTGAGTCTGCGGAATACCTTGCACCCTTTCCCGCAGCAGCTACAAATTAAATAAAATCAATTTCAGATTAACGACATTAACGTTCACTAATTCACTCGCCGCAGTTTAGTTTATCATTTATGTGCGCGTCGGGAAGCCTGTGTTAGTTAGTCTGCTTTCAGACGACGCATTTACACCTTGTTATTGTTCCTTGTCATTTATTTTTAATTTTTTCAAATTAACGCAGACAAAATTTTATTAACTTTATTAATAATAGCGCAGAGAAATTGATTTCTATGGCGAAAAACTAAAAAGCCAAAAGGAACCGAATGGAGATTTTCAAAAATTTCGCATTACACTGCCGCACCGAGCGGTTGCAGTTGCTGTAAGGACCGGAAGTTGCTGAAGTTCCTTCATTTGCAGTGTTTAGTTTGGAGGTTTTCGTGAGATGTTTATTTCTTTAGACGGGAAAGTGATTTCCGCGGGAAAATAATTTATCCTGAAGGGAATCGCTCATGTACATTCGGATTTAGGCGTCTTAAAATGACTCTATACTGCGTATACAGCGTCAACTGAAAAGTGTTGAAAAAAGATGAAAACAAAATATTAGAGCATCGTCAATAAAAACGATATAAAATTAAAATGAGAATATGACAAGATAATGAATGAATGGATATGTTGTAGACGGGCTGCCTGCAGCAGTGGCAGTTCCGGAAGCAGACGCTGCGCGCCCTGAAACGCCACCTGCACCCCGAGTTGTTCGCGCGGCTGGTGAGCAGTCTGGTGGAGCGCCGGCTCTGCGACTGCCAGGACGTGCTCAGCCACCTGTCGGCCGCTGCGCCGCGGCCCCCCGCCTCCCGCGTCGGCCTCAACATGGACCTCCAACCGCCCAGCGACACCGCCGGCAGGGCCTACCAGCCCCCGGCCGGGCTTCCCTAGAGGACACCTAGGGTGCTCCTGTTCCACGCTGCTGTTGCAGCGCTGCGTTTCTGGGTGTTTGTCAGTTGGCGGGTGATATTGGGTATTTATTGCTGCTTGGTGTCGTTTCCAGATCTGTGAACGCCTGAACCGGGTTCCTGTTGCGTTGTGGTTGGTACTTGGTGATGTTGTTGTTTCCGATTCTCCCGATATGTTATGGATTGTAGTCATTTTGGGCGGTAAATGCATTATGAAATGCTGCATTGCGCGCATTCATCATTAAAGAGCCTGGCGGGATTTATTGTTAGCGTTGTTAGGATCGCACAGTTGGTGATGGCTCGGTTTATACCAGTACTTTCTGCGTGCCGGTACAATCACAGACCGAACAGCAGCACGTGCATATCACAGGTATTCACCCAGATAGAAAAATATCTTAACGATAAAATTAATTATATATAGATACAGTACTCGTTTTGTACAACATTTAGCATGTAGATACATTGTAGTATCATAATTATAATTATGTACTTTTTTTCGTAATTAAAACAGTGCCGTACTACGACGCAAAGTATATTCAAATTTAAAATCATGATAATACGTTCTACGGTTTCCACCTACCCGGTAGAAAAAAATTGAAATGTTAAAGGCCGATCGGTGACAGTGATCTCTGTTTAATTGGACGTAAATTGCAGTTCTCCCTGCGGAAATAAAATACTGTAGATAAAATGAAATTAATATTGACTTCCTTCTGGTGTTGTTAAATTATTCCGTAAGTCCGAATTCTGGAAAACCAAATTAACGCATTATAAGCAGCCTACTCGTCGAGTACTGCTCCTGGTAAAATTTACTTCATGTGAATCATGTCTCATGATGTGCATTAACGTCGAGATACAGTATCCATCCATTGTTCCAGCATTATTACTTTTATTATAACCTGAATAAGTAATATTAGTATGCACGAAATTCTGATATACGTAGTGTTACGTACTGTAAATACGCACATTAATTACGAGTATTAACAAAAGTGCTTGCATAAGTGTGCTGCGCCGGACGACATGCAAAGTCGCACATACATTTCCGAGCTGTGTAAAATTTTACCGCGAGGCGACTGCAATGATGCCGCGAAACATCAACCGTTTTGAGATTTATATCAGCAGAATTAACAGCAATTCGTGTTAGCTCCATGTGATTTCCTTTAAGCAGTGATCATGAGTAAGCTTAATGCAGGATACCAGCCGGTACTGTACATGTACGTTAACCAATTAAACCAGTACCGTCGATGGCACGCACGCGATATCCCTCGGTTATTTTTCCATCGTATATAAGCCAAGTCTCCCCGATGCGCTGTTTATTGACCAAAAGTCACACCAATTTTTATTGTTTGCCCGAAATGTTGCTGTGAACCTGTTTACACTTTGCCAGTCATATACAGTACATAATTAAGCAATCAATTGCAAAACAAATCAATTTCGTTATTATTTGGAAAGACAGAGTTGACAGGAAATAACTACATTTAGTTTTAATTCTTGCGGCTTTTATTATCGCTAAACGGATCCTGGAAGTCGGTGTCACCTGCCGCGTGATTGCCGGTCTGCATCCGATCACCGCGAGACGCTCGCGTCGACTTTTTTGCCTCGTACAATTTACCGGTGACGGTGCATATACACGGTCATGCGCAGTACGCCACGGTTGGTGTTTTAATACGGTCATCGCGAGAGAGAGAGCGGCGTATTCGTAATAGTTGATCAGGTAACCTTCTGCGCGTCTGACTCGAGCCCTCCTCGCCTTGCATCGCACGATCAGGTTGCAGTTTGGCAGAGCTGGTTTCCACAGCTGAGCGCTCGCCGCCACTCGACTGTGCTGTTGTGCTGGTTGTTACTGCTGGCTGCCGTGTTGCGCGGACAAACGGACCGGAGTGCGTATTATTTGTGTGAGAAGAAAGCCAGCCCTTATCGGTGGTGGAAGGAAAACAAGCGGTTGTCCTATAATCGCCTTGGGAAGAGCAGGACGGATCGCTGGATTAAATTATTAATCCCGTTGTACGGCACGTACTCTGTATGTACTTGTCCTCGTACGTACTGAAGTACAGCGCGTGTACCGTTGTACGTACTGACCAGTAGCGCTTGAGAAGTGCACTGGCCTGTGGCTCTGACCCGACCCGACCCGGCCCGCCTCTGCTGATTGGTCAGCGCTATCACTGACCGGCTGTGTGTGCACTGTGCAGCGCTGTATGAGTCAGCGGTTGTATCTATCTGTACGAGCGCTCTGATCCTTATCGCGGCCTCATCCGGCTCAACGTAGAATTTGCCAAGCCAGCCAGCGCGTTCAGACTTGCACAGCACAGCACAGCGTGTGGATGCACACTGGATTGTTCTCGGCAGTCAATCGTCAGTTCGTCGTGCCAGCGACAGTAATTATCCACTTGTTGTTGTTTCCGTGCGATTCACTCGACCCATGCCTCGCTAAACAGTCAGCGCGCGGCGTCGGCAGAATAATCTTGTGAGTTCAGCTGCCTGGCCAAACACTGCAACACACAGCAGCGCGTCTTACCTAATTCTCCTTCACGCGAGTGCACAGCTGTTGAGATTGCACTCGATTACGCCGTGTTTCCTTGAGCGCCGTGACGTCGTTCCGCGGGATCTGAAGGACCCTGCCGTGATTCTCTGCATCGGCGGCGGATTGCCTATTTTGCCTGCTCCCGCATCACGGAAATGCCATCGAATCTGACAGCGACAGACGGACTGTGGACTTCGGCCGGCGGTCGCAACTCGAAACCCCGCAAGTCAAGAGGGTAAGGACAGGCTGTTCGCCAGGTTATCACCGTAAACTACTGTTTTATGGCGCTATTCTCCGCACTGGCAGTCATAACAATCATTCTGGCTAATTATCAGTAGACCGCATTCCGTAGTAATTGTCAGATTGTTCCGTGTTATCGTGCACGTAGTGTGTACGGAGGAGAAGGTCGTTTCCGGAAACTGTGTACTCTGTAGTTGATGCAGGGAGCGTTGTATAACTTCCCGTATCTTATCGGGAATTTAGTGAGGAATCTGTTGCGAAAGAGGGCAACTGACAGCAGCGCGATAGCCGTGACAGCCATCCGTATCGCTGTTCCGGATTGATAGTTAGTAAAGGCAGCTGCTTCACTGCATTCCCTGTACATTGTGTAGCGCGCCGTGTAGATTAACAGGGAAGCGGCCAGGCCCGCCGGGTTCTGTACTGGCTTTGGTTTCGTAATCATCGCCTGTAATCTGTCATGCTGTACAGTATTTTCCTTCAGGGAAGACAGCGAGTGTTTTCCTTTATTAATCGACAGGCGTCCCACAATGCCGGCTTATCGGAAGAATGCCCGCATGTCACTGGCACCAGGCTCGCGGTCTTATCGCTGCAGTGCGCATTGATGCCTTATCAGGCAAATTGTACTGCCAGATGACTTTACAAGTCGTATAATTATAAATATTATGTAAATTGCCCGTATAAATTTGCCAAGCCTAGCCTAGAATGTGAAAATTGTGTTTGCTTTGCATTATCTAACGCTACTGATACGCACTACAGCCGTAGTTTTCTCATTTACGGATCGTAATTATTACGTAGCACGCAGTGAGCAGTCGAATTATTTTTTAATTAGTTGAGCTTTGAGGATACGGCAATCGGTTTTTCTTTCGTGTGGAACAGCGAGTGTTTTTGCGTATATTATTAATTTTTCGCTGTGAGGGTTTGGCGGGTAATTGATGCGAATTAATCATGGCAATTCACCCGGAAATCAGTCCGGACAACGCGGCGAATCCGGCTGCAGCCCCGACCATGTACGTAGATTTTATCATCTTGTGCCAATTTTTCCATCAGCTTTTCACTGTCCCGTTTATGACGTTAGGAAATAATTTTTGTAATTATATTTCTAATTATGTCTTTATCGTATACTTACTTTTTCTAATCGAGGAGTTATGAGATTAGTAATAATTATTATTTTTCAAGAATACGATCTGCAAGATGTTTATTTCAGTTTAATTTTTATGTGGGCTGGGTGACCCGATTTGTATCTGTACTCATGCATAATCTGTACAGTTACTTGATGCTTTTATCGAATCTGTAACGGGGCTGTATTATTTAATTTGTCAACGCCGTTGATAGTGCAGGCACAATTAAATAAACAGTAATCACTCGTAGGAGGTCATTGTGCCCTGTCTGCTGAGCGCTTTGTTTAACTGTATCGGCGAATGATTACAGTAAACCAGATTCTGCGTTAGAAAATAACATGCTATTTGTCTAAATAAAATAAAGCGAAATAACGTCGGCTGGACGATGAGTGGGAAAGGTGACCTCTGAGAAAAAAACCTCCAATGAGAATTGAGAATAGGTTTATTATTGTCGTTAATTTTTTTCAAGCGGCAATTTCTGGGATTTATTTGTTATATGGCCAGTGATTAATTTGTAAATGGCTTTGTGCAGGAATGTGGTGAAGGAGCGGCTGAGTAACCTGTCGGACACGGACGACTCGGGCAGCGTGTCCCTGTCCGGGTCCAGCTCGCTGTCCAGCGACAAGAGCGCGGCCATCGGCATTCCCGGCCACAGCGCCTCCAGCTCGCCGTCGCCGACGATCCAGTCGCAGAGCTCGCTGGACTCGGGCCATGGCAGCCTCCCGGAAGCGGCCTCCCACATGGCGCCGCCCACTTCGCCCACCGGACCGGCCGCAGGGAAGAAAGCCGGCATTTTCAGCCGTTTGAAGAAGGTCTCCCTCGGCACCGGTCAGTACGCGTTATATCTGTATTTGTCTTTTAATTCTGAATAATTTACACAGATTTAATACTCTGTATTCAGTTATAATTGCAATTAATAATTTACTTTTTCTTTGTATTTTGTTTTATTTTGTTGAATACGGGTAATTCTAGACAATTTTACATGTAAACGGCGTAAATAGTTTATTTTTTAATTATTATTAATTGGAATTAATAGTTTATTTTAATTATAATAATTGAAACTAATAATTTATTTTATAATTATGTTTTAATTTTATTTCGTTGGAGTTTGGTTGATTGCGGCGGCCGCAAGTGTCCGTATTCGGTAACTAAGCAGCGCAGTTTTATCGAGCGGGAGCGTCGATTTTTGGCAATCAGTTTGCATCATGTATCGCTAAGCGTATCGCACGCGACGCACGGTGACCGGCAGTCCAGAGACTACCGCGAATGTGTAGATTGCCATCCCGATTGCGCGACTAGTTAGAACTGTGAATCGAGTTAGCGGGAGCGCGTGTTTGTTGTGACTGGGATGGGCCGGCGACCTTCGCTCCCTGCCCGTCTGCCGGGAATGCCCTCTGCCCCGGCAGCATGTGCTGTTCCGAGTTTTCCCCGCGTCGGCTCAGCCGCAGCGGGCGCTTCCGTGCAGCGCGTGTCTGCGACGCGCTGCAGCGTGATAGTGATATTCGTGCAACGTTCACAGCGCGATGGAATCGATGGTGTTTTTTCGGCTAAACAGTAAACGCCGTGTCAGCCGACTGGCGGCACTCGCCGATCCTGTTTTGCAGCTGATCATGACAGTCGTTAACGACCGTATCTCTGCGTGTTTTTACTGGCGGGATGCCATCGTTGTTCAGCTGATCGCGAAAATTAATGGTGGTGAGCAAGGTGCAGGTTTTTGCCATGACGCCGATGAAATTTATGAATGAATGAATTCAGAATTAGGGTTACAGCAACGCCACTGAGTGTCCGCTAAACTTGATAGTTTGTCAAGTTTATGCTGATTAATATTATTATTGAGGACAACATTTGAATAAGGTTGCTATAAATTATTACACATGCAGGCCTTTTCAAGTATAGACGATCCAGATACATAGATAACTACGAAGAAAGGAAGTGCTGTTTCTTCAATCAGATACCACTGCTTTACGAAGAATTTGCCGGGTGGAATAAACGTTTTAGGGATTATTATTATTTGGGTGTACATATTTAATTACTGTATTTATTTTAATATTATTTATATTTATTGCTAATAGTATGGTAGCAACTAGCAAGTTTTCACTTAGAAATATTTCGGAAAGCGAGGGATTTAATTAGTATGCAGGGCACGGTTTGAGAAGGCGCCAAGGAACGGTGCGCGTGCGTCGATGTGGTTTTGAGTCGGGTGTTTGGAGGTGCAGGACGCTCTTGCGGGTCAATGGGAGACCTTCGGAAGGAGGTCTAGCTCGAGAGTCGGCGCGGACACGCAGCGCCGTGTCTTAGGCGGCCTAGCGAGTGAGTGGCTGCGTCTTGTCGGGACAGTGAGGACACGGGGCCTCGGCAGTCGGCAGCGGGCTTTGTCGGCCGTCGAGTGTGGAGTGCGTCTCACTTCCCTCTCGACACCTGCTCGAGTGCGCCGATGGCCCAAACAGTACCGTTGTCTGCAGACTGCAGTCACACGGATGCGCCGCTGATGGCCACGGCGCACCGCGGCGACACGCAACTTCTTTTCTTCCTTATTCCTTGTTCTTGTACAAATAAAATTACAACTGAACATGAAATAAAAGAGAATTAAGGAACCAAATCAACCCGTTAAAGAATTAAATTAAAAAACTTTTAAATTCGGTGCTGGAGAACTTAAAACAGAAATTAAAAGCGAATTAAAATAATGAGTTAAAAATTAAAAATAAATAAGTTGAAACAGAAAATAAATTCTCCTTGGGCTCGCTGCTGAAGAAAAGGTCAGCATGTGATGTGCGTCTAGTGACTCCGTTCACAGCCGCTGCCGTGGACGAATGTTGGCCGGTTTTTTTTATTCTTTGCCGTTAATGAGCGTCATGTGCCGCAGCAGCTGATACTGTACGTTGCGAATGATTGGACTGTTCGGAGAATAAAAGTGAGGCTGACTGCAGCAGCAGATCACACCGCTGACGATGAGCGGAGCATGTGAGTTCTGCACACCGAATTGCCATCGAACGAACAAAAATTTCCACCGTGCAGCTGCAGCAGCAGCAGCAGCTGACCGGAAGTGGAAATAGAACGTCGAGTTCAGCTGTGTGTCGCGACGATTAGCGGCTCGTAATTAACGCTGTGAAGAAAACTTAAGCTGGCGCAGCGAAGTGGTCGCGCTGCTGAGTTTGGAGGGTGTTAGAAAAGCCGCGTATGTGTGTTGCATCAGCGATGCTTCGGTTATGAGTTGACGCCGGAGGGGATCGAGTAATGCAGGAGCACATGATTTTTCCGTTTTGGCGTTTGCCAGGCAGAAGTTCAACGAACAGAGCAGGAGAAAAGTGTGTTTACTGCTCCTGCGGGTGATCCGCATGGCCGCGGGTCAGGATCGGAATTCGGATAACTGCTTCTGCCGTTTTGCGTATTCCGCTCGCAACCCGGCCATCCACCCGCTGTTGTGACTGTTCAGTCGTTTTTTCGCTGCAAAGAAATCTTTTCTCAGCAAATACTGGCAGCGGCATAATAGCGCATTCCTTGAATAAATGCGACATGAAATCTACATGGCTGGCGCAGAAGAAAGCGCTAAGGCGCTCTGAATAGGCAATGAGCCGGCAACGCGCTGACGCAGTCGTCTCCGCTTTGGCGCGCATCGCGGCGCGGTGTGTACCGTCAGCGTAAAGCGGTAGCCTGTGTCAACATGGCGGAAGAATGCCTGAATCGCCGTATTATTGCCGCGGAGCAGCCACTTTGGGCTGATCCAGGCTCAGCTATGTAACAATATTGACATAAATTATACAGAAACTGGGAGCGCTTGAGTCGTTTCCGAGGAAAGGCGCGGCATTGTTTGAGTGTTGATTTTTTAATTTTTAAGGGAAACATTCCGCGTAGAATAATAATTCAGGGTAAAGTTAGACGATCCCGGAAAGAAGCCGACACGCACGCATAAGCTGCAGTGGAAACAATAATATTGGTTGTTAATTGACCGTTCGTCGGTACGCAAGCGCAGTTGGCAGCGATGCTGATTCGGGTGTTTTTCGGTGCAGGCCCGAACGCGGCGCTGGACGTGTTCAACTTCGAGGGCGACGGCGTGGTCTTCAAGGGCAAGTTGGTGGGCATCGCCGACGTGGAGGGCGCGCGCGGCGACGACATGTGCCAGCGCGCCATGCTGGAGCTCAACAAGGCGCTCAAGCTCTCCAAGGAGCACAAGGCCCGCATCATCGTCTCCGTGGCCATGTCCGGATTGAAGATTAAGGACGAGAAAGATGCGGTAATTATTCTTCTGTTGTATATGTATTTTATTTTTTTTATTCTTTTCTGAAATTTATTTTATGCGGTGATTATTTTAAAGTACTTATTTGAATTTTTCGTGAGTGACGAGTTGTCGTTTGTAGACCGTTCTGCATCATCACCCGGTGCCGAAGATTTCGTACATTTGGCGCGACCAGTCGGATGCGCGCTCTTTCGGCTATATCTGCGGCACACCGGATGTCGGACACAAATTTTATGCGCTCAAAGCCGACAAATCGGTAAGCCAGGAAGCGGCCATCGTAGCCATGTCGTGGATTTATTTTCCGTATTTTGATTAATTTGCGAATGTATTTGTATGTTGATTTGTTTCTTAAATGATTTCACACGAATTTTTGTTTGTTGTGTGCAGGCGGATGCCGTGGTGGGCGCCATTCATCGCTTGTTCCAGCTGGCCTTTAAAATGAAGCAGCACGAGATCGATCAGCACCGCAAGACACACGCAGGAAATTCCACCGGCGAGCCGATGCCCACCGCCAACGATGCAGCGACGGTAAGCGGATTTTTACTTTCATTCGTTTTATTTTTGTTCTGGTGATGTTGATATTTATTTTAGTTTATTGCATTTATAGCATTTTCTATGTTTATTTGTTTTATTTACATTTTATTTTATTATTGTTTATACGGTATAATTTTCGGCCAGTTTGTTGACGTTGATTGGTTGGGCAGGGCGGCGCGGGCAGTGTGCTGCAGACGGAAGAAGTGAACCTGCTGGACCTGGAGTCGGAGCTGCAGGTGCTGTCGCAGGGCATCCAGCACATGCAGACGATGCAGTCGCAGGCGGGGACGGCGGCCGGCGACGCCGCCTGGGTGGCGGACTTCGGCAGCGAGGCCTGGCCCTCACAAGCCCCTCCTCCGGCCGCCACTGCCGTGGAAGCGGAGATGTCCTCGGCCTCCAGCACCAGCTCCTCGCAGTCGGACCCCTGGGGCCGCGGCGGCACCCCGCAGTCGCAGCGCACCATCACCCCGGACCCCTTCGACACCGTCGGCGCCATGGCCGCCTCGCTGGCCGCCGACCCCTTCGCCGCGCCCCTCCCGGCCCTCGTCGAGCGCAGCGTGCCTACCGCCGCCGTCTTCACCCCCGCCCCGTGGTCCCACCAGTCAATCCCTTCGCCGGGGACGTGCATTCCGATCTACTGGCCAGTATTCCCCTGACCGCGGTCGAGCCCTTTGCCTCCGTCTTCGACACGCCGGCCCCCGTCCCCGCCGACCCCAAACCGGCCCTCGTGGACCCCTTCGCCACCGCCGGGGTCTTTGACGAGCTGTGCCCGCCGTTGAACCAGCTGCGCAGCCGTCAGCGGAAGATCTCCAAGGAGGACTTCCCGCAGCCGGTCAAGCCGACGCTGGGGGATCTGCGCGGGGAGAAGCCGGTGCTGACGCGCTCCACCAGCACCGTCGACCCCTTTCTGATCAGCGCCACGCGCCTGGCGGTGCTCAGCAGCGAGCCGGAGGTGCCGGTGCGCCGCGTGGGGGTGGTGGGGGCCCCCGGGGTGCCGCCGCGGCCCCTCCCGCATCCGCCCTCGGCGCCGCTGCTCTCGGAGGTCGGCCCGCCCACCGTGCCGCGCCGCGTGACGCCCCCGTCGGGGTTGATGCAGCAGGTGCCCGTCAACCCCTTTCTGACCAAACCCGAGGACCCTTCGCCGATAGCTTCTTCCGATGAATGTGAAAAGTGAACGATAGCCCGTCGTCCGTGATAATCAGGCCGCGCCCGGTGATAATTCTGCGTTCTGTCTGTCCGACTCGTGTCTCGGCTCCTCTCTGCTTTATTCTTAATCGAATTGTAACCGATTTTGATTGACCGCTTTTTTTTGTACATTTTCTTCCGTCGCGCTGCTCTCTTTTTACACTCGGGCTACTTTTTTCTCCGTTTTTATTTCTGTTTTTATTACCGTTTTTTTCTGCTGTTTATACTTATACTGTACGTGTTTGTACTGTAGTATCTGCTCTGTATAATTCTGATGCTTCCCAGTGGAATTTAATTTTTTCTCGCTGTTTTCTGTTGCGGTAATTGGGTCAGTGTGTGTGTTTGTGGATTGCCGGTGAAATTGTATGCGATATAATGTTAACTCAGCGTATTTACGGGAGTTGTTTTAATGGGAGAAGAATTAGTTTTAACAAAATGTACATTGCAATTTGGGAACAGAGAGTACTGTGCATACGGAACGATAGGAAAATTATTAACAATAAATAATAATACAGTACATACACAGCATACCCATAAATAAATATGGTCTTTTGAAAAATTAATACGATACGGGAAATCTCATTTTATATGTTTTTTTATGCTAGGTATGGTAATTTATTTCTCATCACTTGCATCAGACATCAGTTAATTAGCATTTATTGAAAAATTGTGTATTCCCGATTTTTATTATGCAGGACCTGCGGAGTTGTAAACGCTTCTGCGTTCTGGTTTCCCCTTATGTACACGACTAGCAAGAGATACCGTACCTATCTGTATATCTATACTGCATGCGGTATACAAATAAACTACCAGAATACTTTAATTATTCTGAAATGTCGAGCTGTCAACGACTTTGTACTGCTCAGCACGCAGTGGTAAAATGATCCACTGTTTCGACATCCCCATACATGTGGAGTGTGGAAACCGGCGGGAAAATGCCAGATCGACCCAGCCGTCACTTCCGGTGCGTCTTCCCAAGCCGGTCTTCTCCTCTGTATTTCGTGCTTCATTTGTCAAAATAATGCACGATCTTTACTAATAGTTAAGCCTCGATGAGAAATTCCGGCTTGTCAATTTGCATAGTTAATAAGGCAACTTTGAGTTAATTTTCCACGCCGTGACCCTTGCCCTGTTACGCAGAGTATTAATTATACAGTACTGGTACAGCAGTAGCTGTAATAACAGGCAATGAGTGTGATGAAACACGTTATTAATTATTATTATTACAAGAAAGTTCTGTACTTCTATACATCAATAAAGACGTAACTTCCGCTTGGATGCTGTTAAGGGAAGGCCCGGTACATGGTACCAAAATCGTGTACATGCAGGAAATACAGATATTTCACATTCGCGCACTCCTAAACCCTTTTTTCTCTTGTTTTATGACATTCTGTAGCCAGATGATTCGTATACACTGGCGTGAAAACCGTTTGTGCGCGCAACATCCGGTTCGGGAGTTATGACTCTTAGAAAATCCCAAAAAGTTTAAATGCATTCAGGTACATTCAGGTGTACCGGAAGTCTCATTATGGACCGATCTCCTTCAAATTTTGCACGTAAATGCACATGGCAATGAAGATCGTTTTTACACCGATCCACTGCTCTAACATGTTTTTCAAATTTTAAAATGAATTTCAAAAATTTTAAAATTCATTTTAAAATTTGAAAATAGTTATGGAACTCTGGATCTGTGCAAAAACCATCTTCATGGCCATATACATTTACGTGCAAAATTTGAAGGAGATCGGTCCATAATGAGACTTTTGGTACACCTGAATGTACCTGAATGCATTTAAACTTTTTGGGATTTTCTAAGAGTCATAACTCCCGAACCGGATGTTGCGCGCACAAACGGTTTTCACGCCAGTGTATACGAATTATCTGGCTACAGAATGTCATAAAACAAGAGAAAATAGGGTTTAGGAGTGCGCGAAAGTGAAATATCTATATTTCCTGCATGTACACGATTTTGGTACCATGTACCGGGCCACTTCCCTTAACTGCACCTTCGATTGCCTATTACTGCTGACAACTAGTACTCACCATCAGACAAATTGTCGTAGGCGTATGTTTGTGTACAAAACTACGCATAATGTTATACCGAAGAACGGCGGTTATAATTAATCGTTGGCGGCTCATCTACGTAATTATATCGGTGTATTCACGCTGAATCACCGGATGCCGATTGCCGGTACATCAATCAAAAGGTCACAATAATACGCGTATCGTTATTTGAACTCGTACGGTCCCTGTTAATTCCTCCTTTCGCACAACTCCGATTCCGTTCTTGTGACTTTACTGCAGGAGAATAACCGAACCGAACTGAAACCGTTCAGTGTTTGACCGAGCATTCGCTGAATCAGTCCCCTCGGAAATCCCTGTTCCAGCACCACTTCCCTATGCCACGGGAAATGTGTGAAAAAGCGAAACTTTCTCGTGCTGGCGTATCCGGCGCGTGCCGGTATCCGTAACATGTTCCGAGCAAGAAACACGAGCGCGTGTTCAGCGCGAACCCGAGTGGGCATAATTCCCGGGAATGTACAGTACATGCGCCGCTTGTCAGGATCGCGCTCTTCGCCACAGTGGCGGATGTGCTGGCGCAGCGTACGGCGGCGCTAATTGTCGTCGGATGGGATATCAATTGCCGCTGTGTCCCCTGTGTCAACACTTATTCGCAGCTGCCGGCACAAAGCACCTCTCCATAAACAAACAACCACCTTCTTCCTTATCGATCTCCAGGCGAAACGCTTCCTACACAATGCCCGCCGTTAATTCTCTGGGCAAATATTTTCCCGGCTTTTCGCCCGAATCCATCTTCACCGGCACTTAACCTTGGCGCATGTATATATAAAGAAGCACTTTCCCAGTTGACCTTTCCCGCGACAAACACTGTCTGTGTGCCGTGGCGAAAAGGCCGCTGTTTGCTCAGCACACACGGGCGTTTATCCCGTTTATCCCGGCCGCGTCGCTCGTCGCTCCAGACGCGCTATGCCCCACATCCGTCCACCGACGGCGTCCCGCATTTATCCCGCATCCTCCCTGCCGCGTCGCCCGTCCGCTCTGCGCAACCGCGCCAGGATGATCATGCAGGAGAAGCCGCCGCCGTCGCCGGAAGTGAAGTTCTTCCCGGACGGCAGCCAGCCGACGCTGTCCTTCCTGCGCCACCTCAAGCTGTACATGCGCTTCATGCAGTGCTTCGGCCTGTGCCCGTACCGCGTCGACGCCCTCCTCGACTACCAGACCGCGCAGCTGGACTGGCGGGCCGCCGCCTGGTCGCTGCTCCTCTTTATCTCGCTCGGCCTAGTGCTGCTCCCGTGGCCGGTGGCCGGCTACGTCCTCATCTACCGCGCCGACCTCGAGCGCCTCGAATTCTTCGCCATCATCAGCTTCCTCTTCCGCACCGTCATCTTCACTCAGGTAAGGCACAAACACGATCATTGCCGAATACATCGAGCGATATGTGCCAGCTCCCGAATCTTATCCCCCTTTACATTACCGTAACATCAAAATCTAATACATATATGCTGGCTTAATATTTTGTAGGGCCTTTTCACGTTATAAGGTAATGTCGAGAGATACACTTATAAAAATACCGTAATACCCTTGGTTTGAAATACAAAGTAGCAAGATACCGTATTTATACATACGTGCATATAAGTAAACGACTGTGTTTTATTCGACAAGAGCCAGTGCACATATCGGTATGTTCCACAGATTTACACCAGTGAAAATTATTAAAATTTTAAACATTAAAAGTAAGCGACATGTGCCCCATATTTTGTAACGCGTGTTTATATTAAACTGACACCGAGCGGCGAAATACATATCTATATGCTTCGCTCCCGTATTTTCCAGTCCTCCGTTAGATTAACATTAACGTACATCGAGCGATGTACAATACGATTGTGTTTCATATAAACAAACGATATAATATAATATGCCCTGATTTCACTAAGCCCCTACATATCGAAGCGATGTCGAGCGATATAATACTGTATTATGCTAGGTTTAATATTATTTAGGGTCCCTTAACAATAACATGGCGATATACAGCATGCAAAGATATATGTCCCGTATTTTAAAGAGCCCCGTGATATAAAACGGCATCGAGCGATATACAGAGTATGCCAGCCCTCGTTTGTTGGAGCCCTTTAATATTAAAGGTGTAAAGGTGTTTCCACCTCATATACTAAATTGGAAACGATGCAGAGAAGATTAGCATGGCCCCTGCGCAAGGATGACACGCAAAATCGTGAAGCGTTTCCAAATTTTTCCGTTTGGTTAACTTGTTAATGTTTTTTGATTTGTATATATGTACCTCGTTATCATGCAATAAAACGGTAATAATAAAGTGACATCGAGCCATATATGCTAGCCCCCGTTGTACAGGGCCCCTTAATCCTGGCCATCACCGTCACCAAGCTCCGCCACATCCCGGCGGTGATCCAGCAGATCCAGACGGCGCTAGCCGGGACGCAGAACACCCATTCCAGCCGCACCATCCACCTGACCACCTACGCCGTCCTAACCTGGAACTTCACCTTCGTCCTCAGCTGTCTCCTGTCCTTCTACTTCAGCTTCCGCGAGATCTCCCCCACCTTCAACGAAATCGTCCAGGCCTGGCTGCAGGGCATCCTCGGACCCTCCGCGCACATCATGCCCTTCGCCTGCTTCCTCATTAACGGATTAACTTTGGCCTTCTGCCTGTGCTGCGAGGCCTTTCCCCTGGGGATCCTCCTGGTGTTCCTCTTATCCACCGGCACCGGCTACGACAAAATGAAGGAGGACCTGGCCGGCATCCACGCCGACAGCCAGAGCCGGGAGCCCGGCCGCAACACCCAGGTGATCGCCGCCCTGGCTGGCATCCGCCAGCGGTACCGGCTGCTGCAGTGCTGCTTCGTGGAGATCGACGGCATCTTCTCGCACCTGATCCTCATCAGCGCCCTGCGGGAGGTGGTCGGGTTCATTGCGCTGCTGGGGGCGGCGCTGCAGGTGGAGCGGCCGCGGGAGTCCTGGGAGGAGTCGCACGATACCGTCTCCGTGGTCGACCGGACGTCAAGGACGCTTATCTTCGCGTTGGGCGGACTGGGACTGGCCAATTTCGTCATCAAGGTGTGCGCCACGGTGTCCATCCACGAAAAGGTCAGTAACACCGTGGTCACCTTTCTTAACCAAATAATATTAAGAAGAATAAAATAAATATACAATAAAATGAATACATATAAAATTAAACATACATCGAGTATTGAATTAGGTACAATCTGTGCGTGACGACATGAAGCGTATCGCGGCCGACACGGACATGGAGGACGTGCGTAGTGAGTGCGAAGTGTTTATTAGCCGGTGCGACTACAAGGACGGCTCGGTGTCGGCGGGCGGGTTCTTCCACATCACCAAGGAATTTATGTTAACGGTGAGCACGTTCAACACTCCGGCTGTGCAATAAGTGTAGAGTGTAGCCGCTATACGCTGTATTACATTATAGTGGGCGGAGCTGATGATCACGTACGCCGTGCTGATCTACCAGACGCACGACACCAAGACGGACATGCGCGAGCTGGCCTCCAAGTCGCAGCTGCACGAGCTGCGCGTGCAGCTGGAGAAGCAGGCCGAGCGCGTCAACCAGTGCACGCTGGACCAGGCCACGCTCTCGCAGCTCGTCGCGCTCCTCCGCAGCGCCCTCCTCGACCCCGGCCTCAACCTGTCGGCGCCTTCCCTCGACACCCTCCAGCCGGCAGACCTGCACGACGTCGTCGTGGACGCCGGTGACTAATCTGACACCAGCAACGTCCCTTGGCGTTGTGTCATAGTCGACGCTGGTGGCGCCATCCCACTGAATTATGGCAGGAACAGTATTAATTTTAATTAACCGGTTTTATGCCGAATTATGTCATATAAATCGCTCTTAATTACAACTGAATAAAGAATCGCGCTATATGACAGTGACCTTTATGGAGGTTTTGTATATAAAAATGAATACATGACGGTAACCTTTATGGAGGTTATGTATATAAAATCGCAATTATTATGGCAGTTACAACATATTCCCATAATGCATTTTCATTAATCAGGACAAGGAATATATAAAAAATTACAAAGGCACGTAAATTTGTCGGCAATTAAGGGCGCGAAGCACCGGCTTGGTCAATAAACTGCAGCAGCTCCTGTAATTCCGTCTGTGACGTCCCGCCCTCGTCCAGCGCCGTGTCGATATCGGCCTTCAGCTGCTGCGCCGCCGCGTAGTACTTCTCATTCCCCAGGGCCTCCGTGAGGGCGGCGGTCACCGTGTCCTCCGGGACGACCTCCGTACTGGAGCAGCTCGTCCCGGGGATCATCGTCCCGGCGCCCAGCTTGACAAACATCTCCCCGATGGCTTTTTGGTCGGCCCACATGGGCCAGGCCAGCACCGGCACCCCGCTGCTCATCGTCTCCAGCGCGCTGTTCCACCCGCAGTGACTGACGAACAGGGCCGTGGCCGGGTGCGCCAGGATGGCTTTCTGCGGCGCCCACGGCACCACGACGTACTTCTCGTGCAGGACGTCCTCCTGCAGCACGCGGCGGATCCCCTCCGGGAGGTGCTGCTCGTGACCTTTCCGCAGGGACCAGATAAACGGGCGTCCGGTGGCCAACAAGGCGCTCCCGATCCCGCGGATCTCCTCCGGTTTGGGAACGGCCATGGAGCCGAAGGAGACGAAGACGACGGAGCGGGCGGCCTGTTTATCCAGCCACCCGGTGATCTGGACCTCCGCCGCTGGTTTGGTGGGCCCGGCGCGGGCGATGAAGGGCCCGAGGCAGAAGAAGCGGATGTGGCGGAGGCGCGCGTCCTTCTGCGCCTCCCGGAGGTCCTCGGCGTCGATCTTCCGGAAGCTGTTGCAGATCATCCCGTCGATGTGGGACAAGTACTCCGCGATGGGGCGGATCTCCTTGATATTCATCTCGGACTGCGGGAGGAGCTGCTCCCCGGGGGCGGGCAGCGTGTAATACGGGTCCTGCTCCTCCAGCGGACACACTTGGACGGGATCGTTGTAGAGGACAATGTAGCGCGGGTAGTAGGCCGGCGAGGGGTTGAAGTACAGGTAGAGGGCGTCCGGAAGGCGGGTGCCCATCACCGCCGGCGTGATGAACATGTCGAAGATGATGGCGCGGGGCGGCGGCTTCCCCTGGAAGACGCTGGCGGCGTGGTGCTCCCCTTTAGGGTCGACGTACTGCTGGATGAAGCGCGCCACCCCGGGGCGCGTGTAGTTGATGATCATGTCGTGGGCCTCGAGGAAGTCGTCGGAGGTCATGTGGCGGTCGGCGCGAATACCGTCCTCGATGGCCACCAAGGTCACCGGCTCGTCGGCCTGGAGGGAGGCGAACTCGCGGGGGCGTAGGGTGTCGGCGACACTGCGCGAGACGGCGTAGGTGATGTCGTGGTGTTTGGAGAGCTTCCGGCAGCACTCGAACAACGGGATGGCGTGGCCCAGCGCCGGGAAGCTGATGGCCAACAGGTGCAGCCGCTGAACCGACATCCTGAACGGTTCAATTATGCAGGCGATTAACACAAACGGGAAGAAGGCAGCGCGCACGGAGGCTCGTTCCTTCGGTGCCTAGATTACAGCGTGTGTGATTATTCGCTCGCAGTCAGCTGTTGAACTAGCTTTGCCAGCAGCAGAACCGGCCTCTCCGCACTGTCTACCGTGCACTATGCGACGAGCGTGATGGATTACATAATTCTGTCTATGTAGTATGTACGTTTATATATGCAGCGCTGCGGTTTGACATCTATTTAAGCTGATATTTATTCGTTAATACCAATAATGTACAGGAATCGGCAGTTTTTATCTTCATGTAGTGTCATACAAACAGCGCAGTCTGCGCACAACGTACGCGCGTAACCGCGTTAGTGCCGGCATCCGCACAGTATGTATGTACTGAAATAATTGATGAATAAAATAACAATTATGTGTACAGATAAATTCTAATAAATAAAATAAATTCGCTAACATACAGAATAATAATAAACAGAAATAATTGTGCGTAGTGTATGTAATTCGTACAACGATTCTCGGCTATCAGTCGTATTATAATACCCGTATCCGGAAACGCATGTGTAAGTACTCGTATGTGCAGTACGGCATTTGCACATGGATTTTCTCTAGGTAACGAGTTCATTTCCGGCTGTACACACAGTACGGCCGGTGCCGTGCCGGCAGGCGAATAGCGCTTGTTGACTTGGCAGTACATATTTTTACTGTGCTTTATGTACAGAATACATTAGTACATACGGCACGTAGAAAGTAGTCGCTGAGTTGCAGCGGCTGAGAAAACAATCACTTCCTTTCGATTAGATAAACATATGCGACGTTCACGGTTCTACTTAATTCCCTTCTAACATTAGTTGCTGTCAAATATGCTACGTATTGGGACTCTGATGCGAATTGTATCTAGGTCAAAACTCTCGAGTGCGCAACAACTCACGCACTGATTTGTGAGTCAGACAGATTCACTGATAACGCCGCGCGCATTGGTCAGATGGAGAATCAGTTGCTGAATTAGAAAACCGAGCTGTTGAGCTCGGTTTTATAATTCGCGCTCACATTCATGACCGCTTGTCAACTCTTTAAAATTATCTTGCGCTGCTAATAAACGTTCGTAGTGATCCAGGCTGCATTAAACTGCATGTAATTACGCTGTACTTACTGTAGTTCGTCATTAAGTTTTAAGATAATAAGGTTTAATTAATTAACCTTATAATTAGTAACTGAGCGAAAATTTGATGAACTAACTAGAGTCATTCACGCCTAATTAGCACAATTAGCAGCTAATTAATTAGCGAATCTGCCCCGAATTAGTAATTTCGCACCTGGGTTTTTTTAGCACCTAATTAGCAAATTTATTACACATGAAAAAAAATTAATTACATGTCATTAAGCTATGTGGGATTATTTTTCTTAACAAGTTTGCGCTTGTTGTGTTGCGTTATCCATGGTAGGGAATGGCATTGAAGGCAGATTTATTGCAGAATTCACGGTGCTGTCAGATTTGGTGTTTATTTCTACGAGTGTATCCGTTATCAGTGATGGGAACACGTTTCACTTTTTTTCTCTTAGTCATAGCGGAAAAATGAGTAACCGATACGTGCGCAGCAGTCGTGCCGCTGATACACGCGGGCTGCTGATATTTGACAGTCCTAATTGTGGAAAGACCGGCTTCATCTACCGATCACAATACGAAAAATCAGACATCTTTCTCTGTGGGCTGGTATACGGCCAGTGCAGCGCATTATGGTGCATAAGTTATGATTCATAGAGATAAGAACGGGTATGTTGAAAAACGGAGCTGTGCAGCGCGGTATCTCGAATACGTGCGGTATGGTTGTTTTGACCATTCGGAGCGTAGATAAGCTCCGGATCGTGATGACACACGTTACCAGTCGTATCTACTGCGCATAATGCACAAAAAACCTACATAGGCGTTGGAAGATACCCGAATGTCTGAATCTGCGTAATAACGGTTTTATCACGCAGATTAGATGGTTGTATGTCGATGTAACAGTTCTCTAGAATTTTTTATGCATGTTGCCGTTCGGCTCTACCTGTTAATGTGTGACTCGCTGCGGGAGCTTTTCACTTCCATTTCATAATCCGTGCTTCAACTAATTACTAGTATTACTAAACAACGCGTGCATTAATTATTACGTGTACGTACTCTGATTTGCGTAACCAGAGCGAAATTGACAAGGGCATTTAAATTAAACCATCCCTATCAGTAGTACCGAACTACGCGTACCTCGACATTGAATCATAATGCGTTCGCTGCCGGTATTTTACTAATCTACTATACAAATTTACCGTTCAGTGTTCACTATAGAGTATAGTATAAAAGACTGCGGATGTAGAATACATGTTTTGCCAAGAGATTCAAATACGATAATTGCCCTGCTACGCTGAAGCTTAGGTTGTTTTACGTATGTACATAATATTATATTATCATAATTACTGTGTTTATTACATGTGTTACAATAGTGTATTTTTGGTTGTATACTGGAGGTGTGCGATCCGTCACAGACATAAAGCAGCGGCGAAACCTTTGAGAATTTAGGGGTGAACAAAACGCCTTTGAACCAAACTGTATATTAAGTAAATAAATTAATAAATAGAAAGAAAACGGTATTTGGTCAGTTGGGAATTTGGTCGACATCGGCGCGGTTCCAGAAGCGATGGAAGCCGATATTGGTAATAAACTGCTGGTTAAAGTCGGCGCCCGGCATCGACGCGGCCGTCATGAGGACGCCGTCGGGCGGCGCCTGGCTGTCGGACGCCGGGACCAGGCCGAGACTGGCCAGCAGCGTCTTCCCGGAGCCGGCGGCGGCCAGCGGCTTGAGGTAGGCGTACGTCTCGTACAGATACTGCACGTAGCTCCCCTGCTTCTCCAGCGCCGCCGCGTCCCCGCCGTCCGGCACGTAGACGGCGTCCACGACGATGCTGGGCGTGTTGGCCAGCGTCCCGTCGGCCACCACCGCCGCGCTCCCGGCCGCCACGGCGACGCTGCCCCAACCGGCTGCTGAGGATCTTCACGTAGGCGCCGCCCGCCACCAGCGCCGCCTTCATGGCCGCCACGGCGTCGCCGTTGACCCCGTCGGCCACCAGGACGGCCACCACCCGCGTGCGGATAGTGTCGTTGACGGTGTTGAGGATCTCGCTCAGCACCGGCGACGGGCTGACTGTCTTCGGGAAGTCGGCGGTGTTCTTCGGGGGGAGCGCCATGTTGAGGTTGTGCGCCACCGTCGCCGCCAGGCCGGCGTCGACGTTCTCCAGGTTCTGGACGACGGCGTCACGGATGGACTGGTAGGTGACCTTGCTCAGTTCGAAGGAGAAGGCGGAAGCGATGTGGTCCTGCTCGGGCTTGGTCAGGCTCTGGTAGAAGAGCGTGCACTGCGAGAAGTGGTCGTCGAAGGTCGGCGAGCGGACGCGGATCTTCGTGCCGGACACCAGGGTGGGGTAGGTCTTGTAGCCGCGGCTGGGGCTCTGGGCCGGGACGCCCTTGTTTACGGTGTTCACGTCGTAGTTGGTGCGGCCGACGTTGATGGTCTCGCGGTGGAAACCGTCGCGCTGGTTGTTGCGGAACGGGCACACCGGCCGGTTGATGGGGATTTCGTTGAAGTTGACGCCGCCCAGGCGGGACAGTTGCGTGTCCAGGTAGGAAAAGATGCGGCCTTAAAAAAATTAAAGGTCATCGCTCATATATAGGTAGCACTAAGAAATTTCGACGCATGCATATAAAAGACAATCAAAGCTTAACTCATCGTTCTTATATACTGGTATATATAAAGCAGTGAAGGTCATCGCTCATATATAATAAAAGACAGCCAAAGCTTATCATCGTTCGTATATATAAAGCAGTAAATGTTATCGCTCATATAAGGTCAACGCGTATACTCGTATATAAAAGATTATCGTTATATACTCGTATATATAAAAGCTTAAAAAGGTCATCGATCTTAAAATAATTCAAATTAACTTAATTTAACCTTGCATCAAAGGATCCTCAGTGAAGTCGATACCGGGCACCACGTTGCCGATATCGAACGCCACCTGCTCGGTCTCGGCAAAGTAGTTGTCGGGGTTGCGGTTGAGCACCATCCGCCCGACGCGCATCACCGGCACCAGCTCCTCGGGGACGAGCTTCGTAGGGTCCAGCAGATCAAACCCGAATTTGTTCTGGTCGGCCTCCTCGATGACCTGCAGCCCGAGCTCCCACTCGGGGAAGTTGCCGGCCTCGATGTCGTTCCACAGTTGGCGCCGGTTGAAATCGGGGTCCTTCCCGTTGATCTTGGCGGCCTCGTCGAAGAGCAGCGAGTGCAGGCCGAGTTTGGGTTTCCAGTGGAACTTGACGAAGCGGGAGGTGCCGTCGGCGGTGACCAGCCGGAAGGTGTGGACGCCGAAGCCCTCCATGTTGGCGTAGGCGCGGGGCAGGGCGCGGTCCGACATCAGCCAGAAGATGGCGTGCATCGTCTCCGACTGCTGCCCGACAAAGTCCCACAGGGAGTCGTGGGCGGAGGACGCCTGCGGGATCTCGTTCTGGGGCTCCGGCTGTAAACAACCCCGTTAAGTAAAAGGTCACGGAGGTTCTCCGCCCCCATCACCACCCCTACCTTAACCGAATGGACAAAGTCCGGGAACTTGATGGCGTCCTGGATGAAGAAGACCGGCGCGTTGTTCCCCACGATGTCGAAGTTGCCCTCGTCCGTGTAGAACTTGGTGGCGAACCCGCGGATGTCCCGGACGGTGTCGGCGGACCCCCGATTCCCGCCGACGGTGGAGAAGCGGACGAAGACCGGGGTCTGTTTCGTCGGGTCCTGGAGGAAGGCGGCGCGGGTGATGTTGGCCAGGGAGCGGTAGACCTGGAAGTAGCCGTGGGCGGCCGCCCCGCGGGCGTGGACGACGCGCTCGGGGATGCGCTCGTGGTCGAAGTGCGTGATCTTCTCGCGCATGATGAAGTCCTCCAGGAGCGTGGAGCCGCGCGGACCGGCTTTGAGGGAGTTCTGGTCGTCGGCGATGGGGACGCCCTGGTTGGTGGTGAGGACGCCGTCCGCCACGGTGTCGTCCTCGCGGTAGGCGGCCATGCTCTGCACTTTGGCGTTGTCGCACACGCCGTTCAGGCTGGTGCCGTGCATTACGCATTGGCCGGTGTTCCCGTTGTTCCCGTTATTCCCGTTATTATTTCCGGTGTTCCCGTTATTCCCGTTACTGGAGTAGGACGTCTGCTGCGCGCATACCACGCCGATGAGGAGCAGCCAGCCCAACGGCCGGCACAGCCGAGTCATCTTCGATCAGCGTGCGTCTTCGTTTGCCGTGCGTTTCCGGTGACAAAACACGAAGTTGTTACTGCGTTGTAGCGAAACAAAAGTGTCACGCTGCTGATTAGCTTGTCGCGGTATTTGTACGGCACAGCTTGACTTCCATCACAACAACAACTTTTTCACCGCTCGATGACCCCGACCATATATGCCGCCGACATATATGTAACGTAATGTGATGCCGGTACATTTCCACTCGGTTGTACAACAATTAATGCGCGCTTACCGCAACAAAAAATCAATAATAATGTTTACTGTGTAAAAAAACAAGGGCTGATTGATGGAAGTCTTGTACGGTACCTCAGGGCGGTGGCTTAATTGGCACGTTTGCGTTACGCACTCTGATCAGCGCAGTGCTTTAATCAGCGTTTACATGGAGAAATTAAGTCAGCACGGTATAATTATTAATTAATAACTGGGTTATAATATTTATCAATATTTATCGTGTTATGATGGCGTATAAACCTAATGCGGTGTGAGAAGCGATGATTGTAAGAGTAACGAGCAGTGCTGCCGCGGGACAGCGCCCGGTAACCTTCAGCGAGACGATCATACATGCCGCTTTATCCATGTAACGTTAATTACTCGTATTACATATCTATAGTTTCGCTAACAATTAACGTTGAGAAAATATTAACGCGCGCGCCGTCGACAGCTAATGTGACTTGTGAGTGACTGCTTGGAAGTGGTTACAGTATCACTGCACCACCGATATAATAGTGTATGACGCAGAAAATGTATCCCCACATAAAGCTATGACCGCCGATCGAAAACTATCAATGATTTCCAGTCAATCATCCAAATCATAACCGCACCGCGTAATGTCGCGTAAACGTATGCGCACTGACCGGAAGTACTGTACTGTATATAGATATATACAGTATACTGGCCACCAACCAATGTGTTGTACTCGCATCGCCCAGCTGAACAATTAATTTTGTACACAGAGCGAACTAGTCAGCAGAAAACAATCCATCAGAGTTTTCTTTTTGCTGCTGTGCATGTGCAACAGTGCCTGCAACATGTGCCGCATTCCCACGCGTACTCGCTCTGTGCAAAGTAAACTACGGAGAGAAGCTACTGTGCGGATACTCGTACAAATACCCACTAATTACCACACACCAACAGTTCAAAAAAATGCAGCGCGTACCGTCAACAAGCACCGGAAACAGGCTGCCGCATTACCGCGAAACATTTCTCGTCTGTTTGACCTGTATTAATGTATATTTGTATGTGTACATGATCGCTTCTTGTAGTGTGTGCAAAGCAATACGGCGCAGAGCAGACATACACGGTTTTCTCGATACAGATCGCTCCGAATACACACGAGCCATTTCCTTCCGAGTAGCGTGTATTCCCGCGGAAATCACTTTGCTGTCCAACATAATTTATGTTGCACGCAGTCCTTGAAGCTGAACCTTTCCAGTGCAGGAAATGCAGCCACTTCCGGCGCTTGACGCACCTGCAACCGCTCGGTGTGGCAGATTGCGACGGAAAGAAATCCCTGTTAATGAAACGGCGATACTGCCGACACTGCAAAGGTCACCTGATTAACCTGTTGTACTACTAATATTATACTGATAACTGCGGCAGGCAAAACTAATAACGTTGATGTTGGCGCTTGCCAGCAATGGCACGTGTCCTGGCTTATCTTATCTACTGTACGCAGAATGCATATAAGCATTGTACTATGCCGGCTCCATGCGGCAATTTGGCAGCAGGTTATCACTTCCCTTTTCTTATCTTGGTCAATTAATTAAGCGAATTGTCCAACAATGCCGGTATATTGCACGTACATGCTCGCTTTTCTAGAAGAAACCATTTAATATGCAACCGCGTGTTAGTCCGACTGCGACAGTTTGCATTACAACACATCGCCGGCAGCACGCTGCACTGCTTCCTTAATTAAACTTTTTTCGCGGTGTACAGTATTATAATTAAGCGGGGACATGGCGCGCAAGCACGTGTTGGTCATCGTGATGCCGGCGTTCGGGCACTACATCCCGGGCCTGGAGCTGGCCAAGAAGATCGCGCCGCACCACGACGTGACGCTGTGCATCTCCGGCTACAAGGTCCCGGACATTAAGCAGCGTGACCTTATGCCGCCCGCCCCCATCCGGCTGCACGGCGTCGCCGACCACTTAAACTTCAACCTGGACGAGCGCATCCACGAGATGCGCGAGAGCTTCCAGGCCATGGCCGACCTCGACCCGCACTACGAGGCCTTCATCCGCGCCCTGGGGGACCCCTCCGCCGCCGGGGTGGACCTCCCGCCCGTCAGCGCCATCTTCGTCGACGCCACCTTCCCGGCCTGCATCCGGGCGGCGCACGCCCGCGGCCTCCCGGCCTTCGCCTTCAGTCCCTTCTCGCCGGTCTTCCTGGCGCACTACGGCGACATCGACGAGGACACCCCGACCATCGCCGCCGAGTCCTTCCTCGACGGCTCCGTCACCGACCTCACCAAGGTGGCCATCCCCGACTTCATGAAGGCGCAGGCCATCCGCAACTACGACGCCCTGGCCCTGTCCACCGCCATCCTCTTCAACTCCTTCCAGGAGCTGGAGCCCCACGTCATGGACCTTCTGGGGAACAGCCGGCGCTTCGCCAGCGTCCCCATGAAGTTCATCGGGCCGATGCTGCCGACGGACGAACACCTGGACCGCAAGAAGGACCTCCTGGAGCACCGCATCCTCGACTGGCTGGACACCCAGGCGCCGGCCTCCGTCACCTACTTCTCCTTCGGGACCGTCGCCGTGCCCAAGCCCGAACAAATCGCCCAGGTCGCTGCAGCGTTGACGTTCTTGAAGCGCCCCTTCATCTGGGCGCTGCGTCCCTTTTTGCAGGAGCACCTCCCGAAGGAGTACACGGTGTCCACCGCCGACTCCCTGGACCCCGCCGCGCCTTATTTAATTGTGCCGTGGGCGCCGCAGAAGCGCGTCCTGGGTCACCCGGCCGCGGGGGTCTTCGTCAGCCACTGCGGCTGGAACAGCAGCCTGGAGGCGGCGTCCTACGGGGTCCCGGTGGTCGGTTGGCCGATGTTCGGCGACCAGCACGTCAACGCGATCATGCTGGAGCAGTTGGGCGCCGGGAAGACGATCAAGGGCACCGGGGTCATCGGGCGGGTGGTCCCGGCGGAAGAGATCGTCGAGGCCATCCAGACGGTGGCCGGGTGGAGGGAAGCGGGCGACGGGAAGAGCCCGTACCGCGAGACGATGGGGACGTTAGGAGAAAAGGCCCGCGCTACCATCGGGCCCGCCGGACAGTCCACCAAGAATTTGCACAGCGTTCTTAACCAGATTTAACAGGACGTACAGTATAACAAATTTCATTTGGATTAGTTTATTGGGCAATAGCCGCCATAACAACAAAAGTGCAAGCGCCGGCACACTACTTTACAGTTAAAATTTAAACATTAAAAAAACAACCAAAATCTCTATCCAACCAAAATTTCATTTGTATGACAACGTTTTATTTGGCAGTTTTGGCGAAATGATGATATTCTGATTTAAAATTAAGCCGAATTGCTTATACCGTTGATTGTCTTGGGAAAAATTATCTGTGCGGCTCTGACTGCGAATGAACGGGTGTGAGTAAATTCCCACTGACAAACATGATCACTTCCGTTCGATAAGGCGTAATCGGGGCGCACGTCCCGGACTTTATCGCCGACAAAACGGTGCGTCGCGTGCCAGCGCGCTTAGTTGCAAACTTTGTCAGCCAGGGACATGTTCCGCCAGCGGAAGTGGTTATTGGGTAAGAAGAGGGCGCACAGAAGCGGCAGCTGGCGTGCCAAGACGCCGTTAAACAACAGACCGGCTTTTATGCCGGTATTATCTGTACATACTCACTTCAGTCACTTGTTAGCCGGTAAGAATAAGCGTCGCGTATAAAGCGCACTAGACGTAACCTAAGCCCACCTCCCCGTGGCAATTATGCCAACAAAAACCTCTTACACTAGTGAGTCGGCGATGTCCGCCTGGGGAAGCGACCGGGCGCCGTAAAACGCATTTGATCAAGGGAGCAGACAGAAATTCGTTAGACACACGCTCTGTCTAACTCTGCACTTTTGATTAAAAGCGCTGCCCGTTTTACGGTTTACGGCGGACATCGCCGACTCACTACTGACCGATCCCCGGCCGCAACCACATACAATGTACATATCCGCCGACTTCCTCCAATGTCGACAATTACGTAGTACGCTTTTGTATATGCATCGCTTCCCTCGCTCGGCCATCTTCCCTGTACTGGGTGGTCCGCAACCCATGCGAATTGGTCAACTGCTGCATAAAGTACGGATACATCAAACAGCAGTGACCGCGTTGCGCTGAACTTTGAGCAGAAAGTTGATACATTTCAGTTGATAATTACGGCTGTCGGCTTGATGGTCCATGTGGAGTTGGGTAATTTTATCATCTCCGATTAATCGGCAGTGAATATCTGTACATAATCGGTTTAAAAAAAACTCCGCTATGCAGTTAAAAAGTTTGACAAACGATCCCCTTAAGTTTTCTTGCTTACACAACCCTGTTGCTTTAAAAAACTTACGTAAGCTCATACTGGCTTTGCGAGAAGTCAGCTTTTGCTTGTTATTAAGAGTCCCTGCTGGATACAAATGGCGGCGTTCAAAGTTTTAGTCTCGTTTGCATCTGTTTTAAACACCATAATGCTCCTAAAAGTACAGCTTGCTATCGTGGTAACATGTTTTCTTTTTGCCATTCCAGACATCAATGCGATTATACGAGTAGGTGGCGGTTTTACTGCCCCGTTTACAACTCCTTATCAAGTGGCAGTGGTCATAAACTCCCGATTCCGTTATAAGAAGTTGCTTGAATGTGGAGCCTATATAGTAAGTTGCCCACGTATTCGTTATTATAGTAGAACAGTTAGCAAGCTAAGTGCAGTTAAATTCGTGGCAAATTCCCTGTACTGCTTTGTTAAACGTCGGCTCGGCCCACTTTCTTTGTTGCGCATGAGAGCGTTTATGTTGCCGCCGGCTGTGCACACGGCCCGATTTTTTTTTTGCTGCTCTCTTTCTGTTCAGTCGATCTGACAATCTGATACGTTTCAGTTTGCCGATTTAATCCTCTGCTGTTTTCGTTTATCCGCTGTTTTCGTTATCCTGCTTTCGAGATTTTTCATTCGGTTTACAATTCAGATTTTTTATTTCGTTTGTGAAATCCATTAACGATGCCTCCATCCACGAGGAGCAAGAAGACAGCCAAGAATCCGCGTCGTGCCACTGGAAAACCTCGTGGCACAGCGCCCACGAAGCGCTTGAAGAGCGTCATCGTTCGCCCTGAGCCAGCGGAAGTTCAGTTATTGGAGCCCACCCTTCAGTCCATTTTTCAGCAGCAGCAAAAGCACCAACAGCAGATGGACTCGTTGATTGCCATTGTGAGAAACCAGCCACCGCAGGCTGCCCGGCCGCTTTCGCCCTCATCTAATTTGCGGATCCAGCTTGGTGACGACTTCGGGAGAATCGTGCACCAGGTGGACTCCCCGAGCAAGGCAGACAATGGAAAAGAGACGAAGCGTCGGAAGCGAGGTAAGGAAAGTGTTTCCTCATCCTCCGAACAGGGTAGCGACGACGAGAGCGTGCCAGAGTACAGTGCAGTACAGAAACACCATGGCAACCGCCCCGATGTGTCTGGCCATCTGGGACAACCTTCTCTGCAGGCATCTGTCTCCGACCAGACAAATCACCAGCTCCCGGCCATACCGGATAAAAAGTTGCGCAAGAAACTGCTGGACCTCACTGAGTACGTGGATTTCGACTTGCTGCTGCGGCGCAACAGAGTTGAGAAGCCCAAGAAATTGCAGTCAAATCTGAGCTTCGTGGATGGAAAGATGACCATTACCCCGGAAGACGGCAAAGTCAGTGTTGACTCTTTTTCATCGTGGGCAGGTGCATTTTCTGTGTTTTCTGAATATCGTATCACTGTTGCCCCGCAGTTAAGCGCTAAATTCTTCAAGTATTTGGCTATTATTGCGTCGTATGCCGAGCGCGGGGTCCCGACCGCAAACTGGCTGGAGTATGACAGGCAGTTCCGTGCATTCATGACCAGCCACCCGCGGGAGTATGAACTCTGGGCACATCAGCACGAGGACACATACATCGACTGCATCCAGAATCCGCTTCGCAACACCTTGGATGCTCCTGTCCGTCACGAAAAAGAACGCACGGATGTTGGTACCCGTCAGGACAAAAACCGGAAAGCGGACGACAAGTGTCGCAACTGCGGAATGTCTGGCCACTTTATAAAAAGCTGCCCGCTACCGCGTAAAGGACAGCCGGGTTACGGGCAGCCCTTTCGGAACGCTTCCGCCGCGGACGGAGAAATCTGCCGTAACTTCAACTTCGGCGGCTGCACCACACCTTGCAAGGCTGGCCGGCAACACTCCTGCTCGCGATGTGGGGAGTCAAACCACCGCGCTGTCAACTGCACCAAAGGCGGCACTTGAGGTGACAGTGCCGGCGAGAGCGACCACACCACTGCGCACCACCGCTTTCGCCGGACTGCTTACCGAGTATCCTGATGCGTCAGTAGTGTCATTTATACTAGACACGCTGGCAAACGGTGCGCATATTTTCCACAATGGAACCCAGAAAGAGCGGTACACTCCTAATGCGGCAACTACAAAGACCCACCACGCCGCCGTAACTGACTACATCACAAAGGAAGTAAAGAAAGGCCACAGTGTCGGACCGTTCGTATCACCTCCACTGCCTCACTTTGTAACGAACTCTCTTGGTGCGCGGCTAAAGAAAGACGGTACTGTTAGAGTTATCACGGATTTATCGCAGCCCACCGGGGAAAGCGTGAATGACGCCATCGATGTCAGCCAGCTCCCGTTGGAATACTGCTCCGTTGACGATGCTGTGACCATCCTGACCAACCTTGGCAGGGGCGCGCTGATGGCAAAAATGGACGTTAAGTCAGCTTTTCGCCTCATCCCGGTCCGGCGTGACCTTTGGAACCTGCTCGGGTATCGCTGGAACGGTTTGTACTACTTCGACGTGGTACTTCCATTCGGGCTGCGATCATCACCTTACATATTTGA
Organism: Paramacrobiotus metropolitanus; assembly: GCF_019649055.1. Lineage (NCBI taxonomy): Eukaryota > Metazoa > Tardigrada > Eutardigrada > Parachela > Macrobiotidae > Paramacrobiotus > Paramacrobiotus metropolitanus. The sequence goes on along the minus strand of NW_026570374.1, from coordinate 168,854 downwards.
GCAGTTCGCCAAGGTTATCGACTGGGCAGTGCGCAGAAGAAGCGGTCTCAACTCAATGCTTCACTACGTGGATGATTACTTCTTTGCTGGTAAGCCCGGTAGCGTCGACTGCAGCACGTTCATGAAAACCATGTCCCAAATATGCAGTGAGCTAGGGGTCCCTTTGGCGGAAGACAAGACTGAAGGACCCGCTACTCAGCTGATATTCTTGGGCATCCTGATCGACTCTGTGAAACAAACCCTCAGTCTTCCAACCGGAAAGCAGAATCAGATACAAGCGGCTCTTGAAGAATGGTCATCTCAGCGTTTCTGCACCCGGCAACAGCTTCAAAGTCTGCTGGGAGTCCTGCAGTTTGCATCGAAGTGCGTGCCAGCAAGTCGACTTTTTACTCGCCGCATGATCATGTTGTTATCGACTCACCGGAACAAAAAAATGATCCCACTAAACTCCGATTTCCACAAGGATCTGGACTGGTGGCGTGAGTTCCTGCCGACATGGAACGGCACCGCATGCTTTTTACAGCCGGACTGGACGCGGTCGGATGTGCTGCACCTGTACACGGACGCCTCAGCAACGCATGGCCTCGGCGCTTACTGTCAGGGGGCGTGGTTTCAGCTCCACTGGCCACCGTGGATAACTGAACTGCAGCCCTGCATTGAATATCTCGAGATGGTGCCGATACTGCTCTGCGTGATCGTCTGGGGAAGGAAGCTAGCGGGCATGAAAGTTGTCTTCCACTGCGACAATGCTGGCGCCACGCATGCATGGGAGAGTCTCAGATCAGTAAACCGCGGGGTGTTAGATATTATGCGTCGCCTGGTTAAAGCCGCGGCGGTCGCTGGCATGACGTTAACGCTTAAACACATTGCCGGAATTAACAATGAAATAGCTGATGCGCTCTCTCGTTTCCAGCAAAGCCGTTTCCGTCGGTTAGCGCCACAGGCGGAGCAACTGCCGGTGGACTGTCCCGACATCTTCCCGGACCTCAAGGCAGCCTTCTGCAATCCCCAGAGCTGAACGAATTGCTGCAGGCTCATATCGCTGAGTCTACTCGGGCAACGTACAACACTGCCTTCAACCAGTTCAAACAGTACTGTGCGGCTAAATCGCAGCCATCCCTGCCGGCTACGCCGGGAACTGTTGCGGAATTTGTAGCGAAATTATATGCAGATGGTAAATGCTATCGGACGGCCACGGTTTACCTCGCCGGCATCCGGAATCATCACCGTGAAGTGAACGCAGTTAATCCCACAGACAACGACATCGTTTACCGCGCTCTTGAAGGCTACCGCCGGTTAGCAGCGCCACAGAAAGATCGGCGACTTCCGGTGACACTGTCGCACATGCGATATTTGAAAGACGCCTTAAGAGCGGCCGGCATATCAGAGTACGAACAGCTCCTGTACTGGACGACGTTCACATTCCTGTTCTTCGGCTTCTTCCGTATTGGAGAAATAACAGCAGCCGCCGCCAACCGTTTTGACCCACAGCGGATTTTGTTATGGGGGGACGTAATGGATGCTGGCCACCGCCTAACGGTGCAGCTGAAGGTCACAAAGACGGACCAGACGGGGCAAGGTAGTTCTGTAGCGCTGACGGCGACTGGGCGTTCAGTCTGTCCCGTGCAGGCATACCGGAATTACCGTGCTCGCGTTTCCGAGCCTGCGAACGAGCAGCCGCTGTTGCAGCGCGAAGATGGCAAGTACGTCACGAGGGCAGATGTGGAGAAATGCCTCAGCCTCCTCCTCAAGAATCACCCCGAGAGAGAACGGTTCAACACACACAGTTTTCGTATCGGCGCGGCAACGACGGCCGCCGCCAATAACGTGCCTGACCACGCCATTCAACTGGCCGGACGCTGGCGGAGCAACTGTTACACCCGCTACATTCGCCACTCCGGGCCACCTGTGACACTGAATCCCTATCGGACCGGATAGATTGTTTGGGGGCAGTCGGGCGGAAGTGGGGATACCGGAGACTCGAACCGGTGAGGTCATCACCTGCACCTTCGATCTCGTGTATGCCGCCGCGCCGTCGACCTGTTCTTCCCGCAAACGCCCAACTCTGTCTGCCGTTCGAGTGTACGGAATTTCCACAAGAATTTAACTGTACTTATTTTGCTGATATTATAACATGGTTCTTTTATGTATAAAAGCATACCGTGAGGCGTGATAAACGTAATTTACTTGGATTGCTTTCAACCCGCCCGGCGTATAGGCAACTTTCGAGAAATTACGTCTTTATATTTTTAATTCTTCCTTGAATTTCTTTCCGAGACTTAAATTTTTCTAAAAAACCTTGAAGATCTTTTAATAACGAACAGCGTACGTTCATTACAGGCCAGACCAAAACCGGTACTTCGTAAATTAACTTGAATTTATTGTGAAATGATTAAAATCTCGCATATAAGAAAAAATAATAATGGGCGACTCCTTTCGTAATTACTACTTGTTGCCCTGTTGGTATTTGTGAGTTTTGGAAATACAGTACAGGACTATAGGTTATCCGATCCAAAGTTTTACTTACCAAGCGCAAATGCACGACGAATACCTTTTAAATTGTAATTAATACTGCAATTATTATGCCTACTCTCTACGTAAATTCTCTCTCGAGATCTGTGAAGGTCATTAATATGTATAACAGCTTCGCTGGTCGCTGTACTGTAATTAATACGTAATTGTATTGTAATTATTACCGTATTTTATTATTAATACCATATTATTATTATATTAATTTATTAATTGGTATTATAACTGTTATTAATTATAGTTAGTTGTTAAGATTATTATATTGTTGTGAGCTGCAAACCTTGTACATTCTTGCGATATAGCCAGCGTTATTTATTCCGCGTTCCGCGTTAGATTACCAGGAACTGGATCGCTACCGCTGCCCACTGCTGCCAGAAGTGCCAATCCAAAAAACGGGGCTGCTCGCTTTTAGTAGGGACGTGGGACACGAGCCTACGGTTCGAAGAAACAGCTGTTTTAATGGATATTTTCGGTTATGAAGTCCATCCGTCGTACATAACAGAGACCGGCATAAACCCTGTATATGACGCTTGCTTAATAAAAACAAAAGAGGTACGGGTAGTATATGTATATATACCTGTATAAAAGATTAATGGTCAGGTTATTTGAAGCTGTTGACACTGCGTACGCTAAGTTAGGTACTCGTACATTTATTCTGTAGACGATTGAATACAACGACCACGTATGGCCAACGTGCATAGCGGATCCGTCCGTTACAGCCTTTGCGCAGCCAGGACACTCACCTGTGTGTGTAATCGCGGGATGGGGCCGGGCCGCCGGGGGAAACGAAAGTGGAGATATCTGGTGTTTCATCAAACCACAGCAATAAAGCCTATGCATCAGGTGACAACCTAATTTCTCAAGAAAGACAAGATAACCTCCTGAATTCCTCCTACCGAAATTTCTTCCCCAACCGAATAATAGCTCCCTCAAAGAAACTAAAATTGCTACTCGCGGAAAAGAGAACGCCTGACGATTGCCAGAACCGAGGCATGCCTGCAGGCCAAGCATGCGCGAGAACGCCAGTGGGCACCGCTCCCTGGGGTGGCGATCGATTCCGGTGGTCCGTTGATCTGTTTGGCCACGAATGGATTTCAGTATGCCTTCGGGCATTTTATCAGTATTAGGTAGGTACTCAGTACTAGCTACCGTAAGTTCCTGCGTTTAATGCAGTTTCCTGATGTTCCTTCAGTTTCGACTTTCGAGTAATTATCATTGCGGGCGGTTTTGTGTTTAGCGGAAGTCATCCGTTATCTGCCATCGGGCGTTACTTTGACTCACAACTACGTAGACTTCCAGTGGATTTCAGACACCGTCAGTGTCGATAACCCTCAAGAAATCAACGCATTTTGCCGGCCTTAGTCCAGCTAAGAGCTTTTCTCGAGGCTCGAGCTGTAGGGCATTGTGATTGTATGATTTTTAGTTCTTGTGATTTCCTTACATTTTTTTTTATTTTCTCACCTTGTAAATTACTCTTCTTTCTTCTTTCCTACCTACGTTTCTGATCTTTCTTGTACTTATAGCTGCACTCAGTACAGATATGTTTCTGTTCTGCATCAATACAGTACGTCCCGTCGGTAGTTTGCGCTTTTCAGCATTGTGAAGAACGCTGGCAATGATTATAGCATGCCGCTGCCGCCTAGCTGACAGAACTAATAAGTCTAAAATTCGCAACAAATGTGGCGCATATAAAGACCCACAGCACGTTTCGGAAAATGTGAAGAACAAACATTATTGTACAGCAGCAGCATTGCACAACATAAGTAAACGCGCAAGAACTAATTGGCATGCACTAGCGATGTGGGTTGTTGTGTACGCTTGAACTGCAAATTCAGCAGTAGTAATGGGACTTTCGACTGTTATGCCGCGGTGATAACCGAATTTATTATCACAAGAATTTTCATATGTTAAAAAAAATTGGGAAAGTGCCGGCGGCGCGGCGGGATACATGTCAAATATGCGGGCTAGAGCATAGCGCCGCGTCCCGCCACTACGGATGGGATTGCGTGGCGCGCGCGGTTTATGATTAGTCCCTAACGTTCCCCGAACATTAACACGTACCTATACGTCCGTGTGGGCTGCGTCAAGTGGCGCAACGCATCACATTGACGGCGCACGTAGCTGGTACTGCGTATACTGGCACGTCGTGGTTGACGGAAGTGTTGGTTTGACAATGACCGGCTGGGCATTTTTCAGGGAAGCTGTGAGTTGTGGGTAATACATCCGAGTATATAGGGAGAACTCAACCAGCCGCCACTTGATCATGCACACGTCCTGCCGCTGTTCACCTTTTTCCCATAATGCAGCGCACCGTGGGAACGTCGCTGCGGTGTATGCAGAAGGGGATTAATCAACGCGCTGTGCGCTAAATTTAGACCGTACCGTGTATCGGGGGCAAAATTTACCGATTATTCTCAGGTATAATTAGCGGAAATATTTTCGGACTCTTATGGGCAGCAAAATTTTGAATGAAGAAGAAAACTTTGGAATCGGCGGTGAGCCAGTCAGCTAGTACTCAGTGGCAGCACTGGCAAGGAGAAGACAGTATAGATGCAAACATGCAGTACGGCAGTAATTGCAGCCAGCGTCGATATTACGCAATACGACTCGCCCGTATCCATGTGTCTTGCACGCACCTTCTATTAGCCAGTCGTAAAAGGTCACCGGGAAGAACAGCGTCGGGTGCGTTCACTGCGTATAGCTATACGGGCGGTGTCAGCGGTACACAGTATTACGTATACGGAGGACGAGATAGTCGAGCTTGGCGAAAGTGGAAGCTTCGCCCATGTACACGAATTTGGTACCATGTACCGGGCCACTTCCCTTAACATGCCGCTTACGAAACGAACGGACGATGCAGTTCGCATTTACTATTTACGACGTCGTGCATCTCTTAAATACTGGTATGCCGGTATGTTTATTGTTTATTGAAGCGGTAGGCAGGTAACCCATTAAAAACTAGGATCGTATTCTAGCGTGGGAATTTAAACCTGGCTCACAAGAAAACACAAATCTGGCACGTGAAGGAAGTCAGAGAAAGGCCATACAGATCGTAAAAAAATGAAAGTTACGCAGCAAAGTTAAAACGTTTAAGCGCATTACGAAAAACAAAGAGAGATGCACTATCAAGGATGCCGTTTCCGTTCGCACACAGTTGGGTACGGATGTTGTTGAGCCTCAGGCCAACGTGGACTTCCCTATCCTTGTTGCTGCTTCCGCGTCAATGTAAGTGCGGTTTCCGTGACGAAGGTTATACGCGCTGGACGAGTGCTTCACGACGATCATTTCGGTGAGGTAGTGCGGCACTTGAAACTTTTCAGGATGAAGAATTTTATACAGCCAGGTTGCTTCCTGGTGTTTCCACCGTTCAAACAACGGTGCATTTCCAAATTGTGCCATCAACTGGGCAGCGGATGTTTCAGGAAAATTGGCAATGGCTCGGACAGCTTTTCTTTGCGCGACAGCCAATGGCTCCAGCGTGGACGCAGGCGCACCACTCGTTTAGTTTAGTTTATTCAAGAGCAGACAAACCCTGAGGCACTCGCTAGTCTGGTCATGTAGTTAAACAATAAGTAGAACCAAAACACAACACAAAACAAAATACACCGATAACGGAAGGGCCGAGATACGAACACCTAAAGAAGATTATTTGACTGCAACATAGCCAAGTACAGATCCACAGAACCACAGTTGAACACTTCTTCCCTACGTAGTTTTTCAACAACACCATTAGTAGTTTTAGTGAATACTTTTCCCGTTATTTTATCAAACAATTTCTTCAGCCTCATCTTTAGGGTTGTCTTTCCGATGTACAGCCGCGCGGTGGCATCGATCCGCTCTGTCCGGCGAAGTTCGTATCTCGCATTCGTTTCCTTGAATGTTAGCAGGTTGCACATATATGACGGCACGTTGAAACTGCTCCGGTTACGAATCTTAAACAGCCATACCGCTTCCTTTTGGCGCCATCGGTCGGTCGCTGGTGTGATACCCAGCTGTTTGTACAGTTGCGGAGTTACCCGACAACTGCCACCGGTGATGGCCCTTAGGGCCGCGTCTTGCCGTTTTTTCAGCTCCTTCTGCTCTCCCAAAGACGCCGTCGACCAAGCCAGTGCATAGTAATCCATGTACGGCTCGACGAATGCGTGATGAAGGGTGGCTCGCTGAGGGATGCTGAGGCCGGGTCGGACTCTTTTGATCTTCTGTATGCCGTAATTCATATTTCGCTTCACTTTTCGGAACTGCTTGTCCCATTTAAGATGTTGATCAACTTCCACTCCCAAGTATGTCACGTGTTGTTTTACGGCCAGTGTTTGACCGTTCAACATTATTACTGGGTCACTCTCTTTGTTTCTGTTTTTGGCACATACAAAAATTGCCACGCATTTCTTCACGTTCAGTGCCAGGCTGTTATCGGTAAACCACGCTGAAACATCTTTCAGTGCTGCGTTCAGTTTTTTAGCAGCGATGGCTTTTGTTCTTCCACGGCAATGTACAATGGTGTCATCGGCAAACGCTTCAATCTCATAATCGATACCTAACTTCTGCAGGAGGTGATTCAAGTAAATAATGAACAGAATGGGACCAAGGATAGTACCTTGCGGTACGCTGGAAATAACTGGCAAATACTTTGATGCACGTTTGCCGGTTTTCACACGCTGCTGACGGCCCGTGAGGTACGAATAAAACCAATGCAATACAATGCCACCATGATGCCCGCTTTCTCCAACATCTTCATTAGCCGCTGGTGGTTAACTGAATCAAAGGCTTTCTTAAGGTCAAGAAAAGCTACTGCCGTTACGTCGCCCTCATCCATCGCACACTTCCACGCTTCGGTTACTTCAACTAGCATCGTCTCACATGAATGCCCTTTGCGGAAACCTGACTGGCGCGGTGACAAATAATCATGGGCATGGAGGTGGGCAGTTAGCTGAATCTGTACGCAACGCTCGAAAACTTTTGACATATTGCATAATAAGGATATCGGCCGGAAGTCATCTGGGTGCTGCGCATTTGCCACTTTCGGGATCGGGCAAACGTCTGCCATTTTGAAAATTGTGGGAAACACGCCCGACCTGAATGAGTTGTTAATCATGCGGGTCAATGGTGGGACAAGAATCGAAGCGACTGAACCGAATAAACCAGCCGGTATGCCAAAATTAAGGACCGGACGCTTTCTTCTTTTTCCGTATTTGTTGGACTATAGACATTGCGACTGCCGGGCTGACATCACCGAACCTGCAAAACAAATTGTTAGCACCGCCGGTGTCAGCCGGCGGCGCGGCGCCCGTGGGGGGCGCTGGTGGGACATGCGAAAATCCATGTTGGCCCATGGACACAAAATGCTGGTTTAGGGAGTCCAAATTTACTGTACATTCGGTGGAATCATTTGTTTTTCGCAACAAGCGGGCCATTTCTTTCCATACCACAGCTGTTCTTTTGCGATTTAAAAAGAAATATTGCTGTTTGGCAGCCGCAATTCGGGTGCGCAATAAGCTTAAGCTTCGGGTGGCGCAGTATTCTCTGTGGAGTACATCGTAATCTCGAGTATTTCTTGCTGCACATCTGCGACGGTACGCTTCGTTCTTTTTCTTATAAGGACACGAATGTCTTCGGTCACCCATGGAGCTTCTTTCTGTTTGACTCGCTTCGTACGTAAAGGGTGGCGCTCATCAATTAACTTCGAGATACCTTGCACAAAACTGCTCACTTGCGCGTTCACATCGGCGCTATCGTCTTGGAAGTCGTCGCGCATCGTGAAACATTTTAATTTTGCCGCAAAATCTTCTTCTCTGGTGTGTTTCCACAGACGATACGAGACAGTTTTGTGGCGGGGAGCAAAAGATTTATAGGACGCGGTTGTTTGTTTGTAGCATTATACTGTCAATATCCCCGTATTATTAATGATTATCTTGGGTTTTAAGGGCGGGAGTAAAGAACGGTACTAGTGGTGTCCTCATTTTAAACATATAAAGCGGTACGTCTGCAAATCGTGACGCACGTACTGTGTGAACCCTTTGCGGTCTTAATGTTGCAGCGCGATTGTAAAACGGTTTATAAGTGCGCTTATTGCGGGGGTGCCACAAATTCGATAATTACGGTATCTCGGTTTGCATATTTATATTTGTGTCCCATAATTATTCTTCTGATAACCGTTAATTATAATTATTACTTTGCTCCGCATTATAAATTTAGCGTACCGTGTAAATTATATTGCATATCCACACGCACGTTCTGTACTTATTATTCATCGTTTAATAATATAATTACCAACGCGTATTGTACGTAAACGGTACAAGAACGTATACGTATTTTTATCTCTATATATAACGATTACTGGCATACAACGGTAGCTTCTTAACCTGTACCTGCAATTTGCAACGGAACGCACATGAGCTAATTTTGTTAGCCATCATGAGAATGCCCGTGCGAAGAGCCTGCGTATTCCACTTTATTCCACCAATCACCGGTATGGCGAACTACCTGTAGAGTCGCTTCATTTTAATACGGCGCGGCGTCCACGATCGATAAGAATGTACGATATAAATTTTATAATATATCACGACGGGGCGTACCGTCAGTGCTAGAGCGTTAAACAGGAATTATCTTTGCTGAGATGCAGATACAGGTACCTGCCCTGTCAATCTGCGTCATACGACCTCCCGTAATAAGCACACCTCCCGATTCATGTTCGAAAATTAATGGCACCCCCCGAAATTACGGCACCGGGTGCCGTTATTAAATGTCAAGCCAAATAAACCAGTAATTGTACCGCAAAATGCGTTTTAAAACGTGCGATTTAATCATACAGCTGAACAGTGATCGCAAAGCCAGAGTCGATAAACAGAAATAAAAATGTGGTGGCCAATCCTGGCAAGTGGCAAGCAATTGCATACAGTACAGTCTGTACCGATGTATACTTCTATAGAAGTATTTCTATAGCAAGCTTCGCCATATACCCGGTAACTGCTGCGCTCAGTTACAGCAGAACAGGTTCTGCTGTTGTTTCACATATAATGGTCCCCTGTACAGTTTGAAAAAATAATAGCCCCCTCTGAAATTTTTTGTTTGAAAAATTAAGCACCCCCGAAATAAGCGCACCTGCTCCATGGTATTCGAACAATTGGCCGCCCAGTGCGGCAAATTTGATAATTACGGTAAGTACTTTTCTCCGCGCCATAGCGACCTCCCCTTTACGGCAGTTGGTCCAAATTGCGTGACGCAGATATGCAGAACTGACATATCCCCCCAGAATAAGCAAAAGAAAAAAGCTACCGAAGTAGCTTTTTTGAAATGTCAAAGCGATATAAGTGCTTATTACCTTATTAGTATACATGCACTATAAGCGCGTCGGGTGCTTTTCTGTAATCAATGCTTTAATTGATTTTGTTCTGAAGTACATGTAGAATAACTCCAGGAAGGTGTCAGTTAATCGTGTATATGACAGATTCATCTGCAGTATATAGATATACCGGAAATGACACAAACTGTGCCAGCCTACTCGCTATACTGCGTGGATGCAGCAGCTGACCATATCAGAATAACATGGATAATTCCCTCGAAAAATCTGTTGCGTGGAAGATTCCATTACATCCCTGCATGACATGATGAAATGGAGAAACTAATATCGCCTGCCTAAAGAAAAGCATGTCTACTGTAATTATGTTGTATCAACGTTAAGTACCGCCATATGTGTATGTGTACAGTGTCATTAACTTTATTTCTGGTAAGGCAGTCGCTCTCATCACTTGTTTCATGCGTCGGTTGGTTTTGCAACGACTTCCTGTTATTTATTCCTATTTTTTTTAAAGACGTAGTGAACAAAATTTATTCGTTTTAATTCGTTTAAATCTGCGCAGACGTATAGTTTCGTATGCTGGCCGACGCCGAATAAAATTCTGATCATAAGTTTTGGTGTGATGTTATGATGTTAGTTATTGTAGTAATTGTACGATTTAGTGCAGTATCAGCCGGATACAAGAAGCCTAGAGTACAGAGTAGAGTAGAGTGTGCAATTTTAATGTTGTATCATAATGTAGTAAAGATGCGATGTACGGCATCTACCAATTAAGGCGGTCTAATCACGGAGAATGGCGAGAATATTTGAATTTATATAATATTATTTGGTAAGCCCAATTGGCGCGCCGTTCCCACGACTGATTTCGATATATACCCGCGTTGCCTCGTTGAATTTCGTTACTGATTCGCTGACGTAGATATTCCGTGGTCCGCTTCTTGCCGCCTTCTTATTGGATCTTTTGCCCCAGTTGCGAGTCATGCGAACAGCTTCCAGCCCGAATGGTTCGAGCGTCCTGCATGAAGCCCATGAAGCCCACAAAACTCCTCCCACCCACAAAACCCCAGCGCGGGCCTGGTTCTGGGTACACTGTAACGGCAGCAGTACAGGGGAACGGTGGAACGCGTTTACTTTCGCCCCTTATATGCGTACCCGTATACATAGCTATACCCTATACGTGTATAAATATACGCTATAAATGCTCGTATATCTAAAGATGGGTAACATATTTATATCAAAACGACGGCGGAATTTTCTGCCGGCGGAAATTTTGTGAGGTCAAAACAGCGGCGGAATTTCTTGCCGGCGGAAGTTCTGTTTGGTCAAAACGACGGCGGAACTTCTCGTGGTCAAAACGCCGGCGGAATTTCCTGAACATGCATTTTTTTACGGACACCACGAATTGATACAAAACCAATTTATTGGTAAACTCTAGTTCCAAGACCTGCTTTATCGTTCAGCAGATAAGCAGCCAACAACGAAAAACGAGAACTACGACTAAAAAAGGTTGAAAAATTAAAAAAAAAACACAAACAAACAAGAAACGCAATGATAAAAAAACACGTACGTGCTCGAATACCAATCAGGTAATCCTAATCGGGCCGCTAAACAAGCTAACAAAATAACAAAAAAACATAATGACAAAAGAACATGCATGCCTTGAGCAGTTGAACTCAACACCACTGCAGCTAAATTTCAGAGCAGAACTTTGCGATTGCAACCAGCTCATCTTCTTTGAATTTAACGGTGTCATCCAGATATGTACGAGGGCCATTCAATATATTCGTAGCACTGTGGTAGAAAATAATTCTCAAAATTATGATCTAATTTTTTTAAAACTGTATCATTCATAACTAGATCATAGGGCAATGGCCGGGGTAATACCGCCTACGGCTGGCGGTTGGCATCCATCTGTACAAGGCTGCCCGGAGTAAAAAAAAGTTTTTCTGGAAAGTGCGCATGTCAAGCTATTATTTGCAAAAATTTCTTAGAGAAGAACTGTAGAGTTTCTTTTCATCTTAAGCTATTTGTTCTCTTCCTTAATTCATCGCCATTACGTTGTACTATTACAGACTGGTTACTACGATTCAGCTCCGAGCACTCCGTTTTCTCAACTGAGGGACCACTTTCTCGAGTCTCCCTTTCAAAAAACTACTTAAAATAAAAGCCATGATCGAGAAGGATCTTGAATGAGCAAGGAAGAAATAGCAAATGGGCTGAATATTTGAGGAGAAACAGTGTTGAGTATGGAACGCAGCAACTCGCTGAGAAAATTTTGGAATTGACTTTTACTTGAAATTATCCATATGGTTTTGACGCGCACAATCAGGTTTCCACCACTACATTGCTTTGGTTCTCATCATCAAGCTGACGTATCCTTGGATACTCAATTCATTAGCATACCTTAATCTTTTATGAGTTTAAAAAATTTTTGATTTTGAAGAAATCTTTGCGTAGCAAAAACTGGAAAAATCATGAAGAGCTCGAGGAAGATTGACATGAGTCGATCTCTTCTCTGTCGTGTAACTTCTTTCTGGATCCATTTCAAGATTTAGTAAATAAATGTTTGCAGTGCATATAGGCTGTAGAAATATACTTTATGGTAATAGTGAAATAAAAATAATGCAGTGGAAGATGGCGCGGCAATGCTACGAATATATTGAATGGCCCTCGTAATTTGCAAACTTTGATGTGAACTGCGGATGACGGCGCTTAATGCATGCCGCACGCATACAATATTCTCTTGGCTTAGCCTGGTCAGTTACTGCTTGCCAGTTGCTGCAAGCCTGCAGCTGATACCAGCATTCAGATACCAGATAATTTAATAACTGATTTATTTGCCTATGTGTTTTCGCAAAATTCTTCAGATGCCAATTTTTTTAAGACAAACGCAGCGGCTGCTGCGTTGCGCGTGGAAGAATAATGTGATGCACAGAAAGGACATACATGCGATCTAATAGATAGGCTTATATTAATAACGGAGCGCCCGAATCTATGCAAGATACATTTTTCTGACAAATTGCTCTTAAATATATATGCACAGTAACTGAAATTAAAAAGTTAAACTAAATTCCGCCGGCGTTTTGACTACTAGAATTTCCGCCGTCGTTTTGACCACACAAAATTTCCGCCAGCAAGAAATTCCGCCGTCGTTTTGACATTGGCCTATTTATATATCCAGTGGGTCAACGTGGTGTGCAAGGACACCTTTCTGCAGTACCAGGACTGCACGCCGCTCTTCGTCGGCGTCTGCTGTCCCGAAGTGGCAATACCCCAATCCGCCGCCGGCCACCCCCCCCCCCGCGCCCGGCTCGTCACTCCTCACCACGCTGGCCACGTTGGCCAATGCGTCGCCGACCACTACTCAGGCGGCCCTGGTTAGTAGATTGTTTAAATACGTCGAAGTAAACCCTACAGCGACCCCCCAGTGAAGGCGGCCAGGAAACAATCGATCGGAACGGAAGAGACGGGGAACAGCAGCGATACCAGTGAGACAGACCAGTTGAGCTCGAACAAGACGAGCGTGGTGACGCCGTCTGCCACCTGGCTCGTGCGCTAGCGCCACCTGCTGACCACCTCCACCGCCGGCCCGCAGGACGGTGCGTCACCGACACCGGCGCCCGCTGTCCGTCAACGTCAATTAGCCAATTAATCAAGGTCACTTAGATTGTCCCGTATTTAGTCCTGTCCAGCCCGAAGGCCTGTTTCAGTTTTGGCCGCTTCATCGAGTGCGACAAGAACGCACAGTGCCCTGCTCTCAACGGCAAACCTCCGAAGTCGCCAACAGTTATTTTTTTGTACGGTTTTTTATTATACCGGTTCGATCGCAGAGTGCAAGTGCTTGAGCGGCTTCAACGGGGATCCCAAGAAAGATTGTGATGAGCAGATTACCGGTGGATTCGTGCAGCCATATTCGGTACAACATTGGTCTGCTAAGCAGGGTGGCGTCTCTTTATTTAACAACGAATTGTTTTTTCAGAGTGCCTACTTCGCGGCGAAATTAGCGGCTGCCAAAACTTTAGCATGCGGGCCTGCGGTGACAGTACGAATCGTACGTATGACGACGCGATTAGCAAAACCCGGTGTTCACAGACTGACTGTCCACGGGCGGATTTCCGGATGCCGGCAGTTCATCTATTCAGGATGCGCCGGCAACGAGAACAACTTCGAAAACCGGCAGCAGTGCAAGCAGCGCTGCATGCCGCCGCAACGCCTCTTCAAAGGTACACTTAACACCGGCTTTTTCTTGTCCCTTGCTGACCGCCGTGTGCATCGCCCGTAGATCAGCAGTGCGCCTCCAACGACGACGTAGACAACCCGGCGCGCGTGCGCTCGCTCCGAGTGCACGGAGCAGGGCCACGTGGTCTGCACGCCGCTGACCTGCGGCGGCCCGCCCACGACTGCAAGGCCATGCCCGTGACCGACGAGTGCTGTCCCCAATTCGACTGCTCCTTCGTCAACGCCTCATTGCAATTTCGTGCAAAATACATGGAATTCTAAGGTATTCGTCATAATTAGATGCAAAATGCACATATCTCTAACGTTTTCTTCATAATTACATGGAAGATGCATAAGTATCGTAAGTTCTCTTTGGAATTTCATGCAAATTACATGAAATTATAACGTATTCATCATAATTAGATGCGAAATGCCCATATCTCTAAAGTTTTCTTCATAATTACATGAAAGATGCATAAGTATCGTATGTTCTCTCTGCAATTTCATGCAAATTACATGGAATTCTAAGGTATTCACTATTCATCACAATTAGATACAAAATGATACATATCCCTAAAGTTTTCTTCATAATTACATGGGAGATATAATATAATACTTTATGCCCTCGTGTATTTACGCTGGTACAACAATGAACCAGCGCTGATGTATCACTTTTAATGGTTAAGCAAGCACTACTGCACCCGTGTACAATATCCCGTGAACACGGCTGCATGTTTTCAAAAATTTCTTGTCAAAAAATACAAAAATTGACAAACGTTACGGTTGGGATATCTGTGTTTCTGCGATTCCAGTTTTCATCATTTGATTACTGCAGTGGAAAGATAGAAGCTTGAATTTTTGTGGATCAGGTAAAGTAGTGTTGTTTTCTGTGTGAAAGTGGTGCGAGCGAGGAGTGTGGATGCTGTCTGCTGTGCGATCGTGATTAGAGCGTGCGTTCCGGACTCCTGCTCGATGATCGTCGAAGTCTTGTTGCAGTGTCTCACTGACTAGTCCTTCTCCGTCATTTGATCAATGAAGTTTGTTGGCACTTGGCAGAACTAGGGATTAATCTACAAATATGCTTCAGGAAAGGATGGAATTTTAGATGGTGTAGGCAGAGTGCCAGTGGACATGTTTTTCGAGGAATGCTGGTGTTGGTTGGTTGTGCAGCTGAACGAAGTTTTGAACGAAGCCGCCGCAGCCGGACGAGCGGCAGTGGCAGGCCGAGCTGGAGAAGGCCAAGAAGTGGCAGCTGCTGCAGACGAAGCGCTACGCGGAGAAGCGCAAGTTCGGCTTCATCGACGCGCAGAAGGAGAACATGCCACCGGAGCACGTGCGCAAGATCATCCGCGACAACGGATATAACGCAAAAGAAGTTCCAGAACGACAAGCCCGCCTACTTGGGGGCGCTCAAGTAAGTACATTCCGCACGCGGTGCTGAAGCTTCTGGAGAACATGCCCGTGCGCGCGACCTGATCCAGCGCTCCTTACCGGAGCACCGGACCCTAACAACGAGAAAAATCGTGGGCTATAACAACAAGAAGTGCTGGCCGCGCGACTCGCGCATGCGCCTGATGAAGCACGACGTCAACCTGGGCCGCGCCGTCTTCTGAGACATCAAGATCGGCTGCCGCGCTCCACCACTACCATCAACTGGGACGAGAGCTTCGGGTCGGTGTACTCCAAGGATAATCCTAACCTGCTGTTCAGTTTGTGCGGCTTCGAGTGCCGCATCCTGCATCCGTGCCGCATCCTGCATCCGTGCCGCACCAGCACGGAGGGTACACGCACAAGGACGGCGTGTCGAATCTGCAGAACGAGGTGACGAAGGAGCGGACGGCGCAGTGCTTCCTGCGCGTCGACGATGACTCCATGCAGTAGTTCTATAACCGGGTGCGGCAGATCCTGATGGCCTCGGGCTCGACGACCTTCACCAAGATTGTCAACAAGTGGAACACGGCTCTCATCGGATTTGGTGGCGTAAGTTGTATAAAGAAGAATTGTTTCTACTTCCCACGGTGAACATCGGTACGAAATATTGCGGAAACCCTTTGATACGAATTGCGTAAACTTAGACTGTTTTCTTCATATACAGTACCTAAAAGATACATCAACCTCGTAAGTCGTAGGTACTCTTCGCAGGCACATCCGAGACAGATGAAATTTGCTAGGTATTCATCATAATTAGAAGGAAAACTAGCAGACCCCGCGCAAATTGCGCGGAATAATTAATGCGATGGACAAATCATGACCCAGTAAAAAAATTAAAACTGTGACTGCAGGTAGTGTAGGCTTTATCATCACTTTTATGGACGAAGCGAGAAATTCTGTAATATATGTATCTGTAAAATTCTACAATACATGTTTACCGAAGTCCATAGTTGAACTTGACGGTAATATCTACTGAAAATTTGCCTGTCTCTATAACTGACTGCAGAGATGACCTTAAACCTGAAATGCGAAATTTTTTTCCCAAAGGCGGATAAATGTTCTTATTAATTTCCAATCTATTTCTTAGTTTCCAGACCAATAACCAATCATTTACCTAAATTTCGTGCAGCTACTGCACAGGGGCTCTGTAATTTATTAAAGTTGTTCTCCCTTCCTGCTTCTGTTTCATTCTACGATTTAAAAAGCTTTAAACTATCCGATAACAATTTATTGACTGAACTTTAAATCACCAGTTTGGTGCCCTTCCTGTCCCAGTTTATCAATCAGTATATCAACAGAGTAAATGCTCTACTTGCTATTAATATTCTTTTTTTATTACTGCTTTGACCATAGCCAAAATAAATAAAAACAGGGGCATTTCGTTGGTTCCTTCTCTGCTTTAGCTCTTTTTCAAAAGGGTGTGGCTGTTCCCACCACCTCGCACCACCATTTGGCTATTCTCGCCACCTTTCACCACCTTTAAGTCTATTGGCACCACCGATTGGTTTCCGATTGTTGATCATGTCGATCCCGAAAGCAAAGGCGAAAGCGTCGCAGTCGTAGCCAGTTTTTACTGCGGACCGTGTGATCGCCGTTGCCCGTATCTAAGGAGGTGGGAATAGCCGAAAGGAGGTGTAGAAAGGTTGTGACAACAGCCAATGGTGGGGTAAAAAATATGTCTAAAAAGGTCGTGCGAAAAAAAAGCCAAAACGTGGTGAAAGGTGGTGAGAATACCCAAAGAAGGTGCCAGGGTGGTGAGAACAGCCATTTCTTTTCAAAAACGGGAACTCTTACGCGACATTGCGCTTGCTGCTACGGGAGCTCCGCTCGCGCCGTAACTCGGCGTCGCCTGCGGCTCCACCTTCCAGTAAGCAGTATAGCAGACAGAAAAAAAATATTTGTCCATTGTTACTTAGTAATGGAGCATTCGAGGTTCCAACTCATATCATGCAATTCATGCTACATCCAACTCCTCTCCATCCGTTTTTAAACCGGACATGATTTACGTTCTAGAGATAGCTGCACTGTAGTGGATTTACTTTGATACGATTTACATTGATACTCGTATTTACGTAATTCAAACAGTCAGTACGATTCGGAGCAAATAGTTTGCTGTTCTTAAAAGCAAATTTTGAAAATTCCAAATTGCCCCGCTAGCTTTTCTCGAACACTACCTTGCCTTTTCTATTGAAAACGATAAAGTAGCAAATTTCGAAAAATCCGTCTTCGCAAATCACAAATCACAATTGCATCGCAGGTGGTTTAGCAAGAAAGGCAAGCGCGTCCGCCCGGAAACTGAAAAGGCTCTTTGCAGTATAGTTAAGCGAAGACTCAATAAACCACTGCGGGGGCCAGGTACTTGAAAACAGACTTTAGAACCGTCCCACAGCCGCAGAATCTTCTCGGGCATTTTTCCCTCCTTTCTTTCGTTTTATTTTCTTTCTCAGAACTAAATTTTGATGAGAAACATACGAACTTCGGACGATGGAGCATTATCTGTTAAGGGATATAAAACACGATCCAGCGGCAGCGAAGATGTTTGCTCTTGATACAGTGATGAGGTGGTCGGTTTAGCAGTGGTGGGTTCTTAGCTTTTCCCATAGACTTTGTACGTTAAAGTTTTTGATCGTTTTCTTTCAAACTTATCTTTTTCTCCAAAAACTAATTTGTGATGGCTAATCTACATTTCAAGGGCTATCGAATGATACATAGTCACAGTACTTTGGATCAATGCGTCGAGCTGACGGACTCAACAAAGATTAAGGCTTACGCGCAAATTATAGAGGGATGCATAAATTTCTACGGTATTTTTCGTTAGTACATGGAATGTGCATCAATTCGTAGGTACCTTTTGCAAGTACAATGCGCACTAAATGAAATTTCGTAGGAATTCGTGATAATTATTAATTAATTAATTAATTTAATTTAATTGCAATCAGAGCAGGTAGCCCCTATCCGGCTAGGTTGACAGTCTAGCATGGGATTTTAAACCTGGCTGAACATCAAGAAACACAATCAGAAGATCAGAATCAAATATACAAGAATTTATAGGAAGCTAGCACAGAAACAAAGCGGCCTTAAAACAATTTAGAGAACGTAAGTTCAACACATCACTACTACAGCAGTAAATTTTATTCAGCAGCTTATTTAGCCTCCATGCGAGCGTTGCTTCTCCAGTTTTCGTCGCCGCATGTGTTTTGATGGTTGGGCGGCTAACGTGTCGCAAGCTGTACGGCTTCTTTTGCTCGTCCAACACAATCATTTCCGCGATGTACGTCGGGACATGGAATGTCGTAGGATGCCAGATTTTATATAGCCAGGTGGCTTCCTGGTGCTTCCATCTGGTGAACAGCGGGAGGATTCCGAACTGATTCATTAGCGTTTTCCCTGGTGTTCTCGGGTAATTCGCGATCGCCCGAACAGCATTTCGGTGTGCAGCCGCTAATTTCTCACGCAAGGACACAGACGCGCCGTTCCACACAGTAGAACAGTAGTCCAGATGAGACTGGACAAATGCGTAAAAAAGTCCGATGCGTTGAGAATTGCACAGGCCGTCTTTTGCACGATTTATGAGAGCGATTCCCTGACTGACACTTTTGTGGACCTTATTACAATGTTCGGCCCATTTTAAATGTTGGTCAATTATCACCCCCAAGTGCTTAACTGCTGTTACTGCTTCCAGTTGGTGACCATTCAAAACAATTGTCGGCTGACCGACTTCTCTGCTTCGGCAAGAATAGACGAACATCAATTTTGACTTTTTTTCGTTAATTACAAGACTGTTGGTGTTGAACCATTCTGTTATAGCCGGCAGTGCACTTTGTAGTTTGCTAGCCGCTAGCGCTTTGGTGGACTGATTTGAGGATAAAATATTTCGATCTTTAAGAAACTTTACCAGCTGCGCCTGTGCGGCTTTTTCGAAAACCTTCGAAAGGTTGCATAACAGAGAGATCGGCCGCAAGTCATTCGCTGCTGTGGGGCTGCTGCATTTTGGCAACGCAATCACTTCAGCCATTTTAAAAATTTTAGGAAAAATTCCTTTCGTAAAACACTGGTTGATTAAGTTAGCAATCGGCACGACCAAAAGTGGAAAAATTTGCTGTAACAGTTTATGCGGAACACCGTTAGGTCCTGCAGATTTCTTTTTTCCCAACATTTTAACAAAAATTTCTGAAACAGTTTCAGCAGTCACGTATTCGAATTCAAAAGACGCCGAAGGGTTTTCTACAGGCAGACTAGCTGGCGGATGCGGTGCGCCGTGTTCACCCATTGTAGAAAAATGGTCATTTAATTCGTCCAGATCAAAGGCTACATTGTTTTCCGATTTACTTTTGTTCAGCAGCTTATTTACCTCTCGCCTGCAAAATGCATAAATTTCTACGGTATTTTTCGTTAGTACATGGAATGTGCATCAATGCATAGGCACTCTTTGCAAGTACATGCGAAATAGATGAAATTTCGTAGCAGGTATCCTTTGCAAGTAGTATCTATATGCGAAATAGATGAAATTTCGCAGGTGTTTATCATAATTAGATGGAAATGCATAAATATCTATAATTTTTTCATAAGTACATCGATTTTGCATCATTTCGTAGGTACCCTTTGCAAGTACATGGAAAATAGATGAAATTTCGTTTCATCTGAACGTGTTTATCTTAATGTATTATTGCTTAATTTTTCTTTCTGTCCAACAGCTTTTACCGCGAGGCGGTGGTGAACACGCAGGAGCTGCTGGATTTGCTGGTGAAGTGCGAGAACAAGCTTCAGACGCGCATCAAGATCGGGCTGAACTGGAAGATGCCGTCGCGCTTCCCGCCCGTCGTCTTCTACACGCCGAAGGAGATCGGCGGCCTGGGCATGCTGTCGATGGGGCACGTGCTGATCCCGCAGTCGGATCTGCACTGGTCCAAGCAGACGGACATCGGCATCACGCACTTCCGCTCCGGCATGTCGCACGACGAGGACCAGCTGATCCCCAACTTGTACCGCTACATCCAGCCCTGGGAGTCCGAGTTCACCGACTCGCAGCGTGTCTGGGCCGAGTACGCGCTGAAGCGGCAGGAGGCCAATGTGCAGAACCGCCGCCTGACGCTGGAGGATCTGGAGAACAGCTGGGACCGCGGGATCCCCAGGATCAACACTCTCTTCCAGAAGGATCGCCACACGCTGGTCTACGCTAAGGTAGGAAGGAAATTCTGGTGATTTTCGCTCGTTTTTGTAACAGTTTGAAAAGAAACTTGCTTTCCAGTTGAATGAAATCAAATTTTGCTTTTCCTCTGGTGTTTTCCAAGAAAGTTTCATTTCAGGCTTTACAATGGTTAGAGTTAGTGACTTCTCGATAATTTTTCACGTATTACCAAATACGTATGTTTTATTTATTCCGCGAGCCAACCAGAGAACTGACTAATCTGTAGACTGTATGTCAGGACTGTAAATATTCATAAAGGTTAACATTGCTAAGCACTTGAAGTCATATACTAAGTACATGCCGTCACACCTTCCCCAGTGTGTTTGTAGTTAAACACACTCAAGCACACAGTTAAGAACCAAATTTCGGATCCGCTATTAATCGATCCGGTTTCACTATGGTTCGCTCTGTTCTTCGTAAATTTTCAACTGGCTGCGGCGGCTTGACCTTTTTCGGTTTGGTTGGCTGTTGAGCTGCCGCTGGCTCATTTTTCGCTGTTGTTGCCTCTTTGACGTTATCTGGCAGAGGTTTCACCGTTTCATTAGCAGGGTGCGCTTCCTGTGTTTCATCTGCCATCCGTGCTGCAGAATTGTTCTGTGCGTCGACAACTGGCGTTTCTGGCAATGTACTGCCCAGTTTCGTTTCATCTGGTTCCAGCCAGTATCGTGGTCGAATTTGATTATAGTGACGACGCCAGACTGTTCTGTTGACGGAAACCTCCCATATTCGGGCGCCGTCCCGCTTGATCAGTTTTCCACTAACCCAGTCAACGCCGCGACTGGGGCGGAAATCTCGAACGAGAACCAGCTGACCAGGCTGAAAGCTTTTCGGAACTGTCCGCTTGTCGAAATTCTTCGGTATCGTTCGCGGTTACGTTCGGCCGTGGTCATCATGACGGGGATCAGCAGGTCTAACGTTGAGCGCATTTTGCGGCCCATGAACAGCTCGGCTGGCGACTTGCCCGTTGTGGCGTGTGGAACGCTGCGATGCCGCCAGAGGAACTGACGCAAGGCAACTGAAAGTGTTTTGCCATCTTCCATCAGCTTCGCGATTCCCTCTTTCACGGTCTGTACGTAACGCTCCGCCTGTCCGTTGGATTGCTGGTGACCCGGTGGCGTTCGGATGTGCTTAATCCCAAACTGGTTACAAAAATCCGTGAACTGCTGTGAAGTGAATTGCGTACCGTTGTCGGAAGCGGCTTCCGCAAATGCTCCGTAGCGACTGAACATCGTGAGCAGAGCATCGATGACAGTCTCGGTCGTAGCGTGCTTCATGGAAATGACTTCCGGCCACTTGGACATGGCGTCCACTACCACGAACAGCATGGTTCCATGGTAAGGGGCGGCGAAGTCCATATGCACCTGGGACCTCCCACTGGGCCAGCGGAACCTTCGCGGTGTCGAGAGCTCGCTCTGTGCAGGTGCGGCAGTCTTTGGTGACCTGCTCGATTTCGCGATCCATCTGCGGCCACCAACAGTAACCTCGGGCTTCTGCCTTCATCTTCCCAGCTCCCATGTGGGCTTCGTGCAAATATGTCAGCACCTGCTTGCGGAACTTGTCAGGAATTACAGTCCGGTGACCCCAGCAGACACAGCCGTTCACCATGACCAGTTCGTGCTCCAGCCGTTTGTACGGTCGGAGGTTATCGGCAGTGGTGCTAGGCCAGCCGTTTAGGATGTAACGGCTTACTTCTCGGAGCTCCGGGTTGACCAGCGTCTCCTCCGCGATCGCTGCGACTGACAGCGGCAGGTGGTTGGCGTTATCGCTATGCACGGCACTCACGACGCTGTCCATGCCGAGACCGGATATGCCTTCCAGCTGCGTGGAGAGCAGTGGCAGACGGATCAACCCGTCTGCTTGGCCGAAATCCTCCGTCCTGCGATACTCGATGGAGAAACTGTACCCCATGAGCAGCAACGCCCATCGCTGTAGGCGGTTGGCGGTCACGACGGGAACGCCCTTCCGGCTGCCGAAGACGCTGAGAAGCGGCTTATGGTCTGTCAGCAGCGTAAACTCCCTCCCAGCGATGTATTGGTGGAATTTCTTGTAACCAAACACCATCGCCAAAGCTTCTTTCTCTATTCGGCCATAATTCTTTTCGGCCGCACTGAGACTCTTGGATGCGTGGGCGATTGGTCGCTCCGTCCCGTCGGGGAACCGGTGGCACAGAACAGCACCCAGGCCATACTGTGAGGCGTCGGCAGCCAGCACCAGTGGCATTTCCGGGTTGAAGTGCACCAGGAACGTCGCTCTCACGATGTCCTCTTTCAGTGCTCGGAACTGACGCGCGCATTCCTTTGACCAATCCCAAGTCACTCCGGTTTTCAGTAGGTTATGGTAGACGTTACACTTTGAAGATACGTCGGGAAGGAACTTCCCGTAATGATTGACCATGCCAAGGAAGGCGCGTAGCTCGCTGATGTGCCTTGGTTCGTCCATCTCCAGCAGCGCTTTGGCGCGGTCGCGCGATATGTGTCGGCCGCGACTGTCCACCACAAAGCCAAGATATTCAACCGATTCTTGCATGAACCGGCACTTTGTCTGTTTGAGCGTCAGTCCATGTTCTTTGAGCCGCTGCAGGACTTTCTCGAGGTTGCGGAGGTGTTCTTCCTCAGTCGCACCAGTGACAATAATGTCGTCCAGGTAGACGGCAACACCTTCGCAGCCCTGCAGGTCGGTGCAGGATCCGCTCGATGATCTGTTGAAAGATGCTGGTTCACTTGTGGTTCCAAGGAGGTTCCAAGTGGTTCAATAGGTTCACCTGGTTCAAGGGGCAGAGCGGTAGTGTGACAGCGTGTGAGCAAGTGAGAGCGTACTTGGTTCACTTGTGGTTTCACGGAGGTTCCATGTGGTTCCATAGGTTCACTTGGTTCAAGGGGTAAAGCGGTAGTGTGACAGCGTGTGAGCAAGTGAGAGTGTACTTGGTTCACTTGTGGTTTCACGGAGGTTCCATGTGGTTCCATAGGTTCACTTGGTTCAAGGGGTAAAGCGGTAGTGTGACAGCGTGTCGGCATGTAGGAGTATACCTGGTTCACTTGTAGTTTCACGGTGGTTCCATGTGGTGCCATAGGTTCACCTGGTTCAAGGGGCAGAGCGGTAGTGTGACAGCGTGTGAGCAAGTGAGAGCGTACTTGGTTCACTTGTGGTTCCACGGAGGTTCCAAGTGGTTCAATAGGTTCACCTGGTTCAAGGGGCAGAGCGGTAGTGTGACAGCGTGTGAGCAAGTGAGAGTGTACTTGGTTCACTTGTGGTTTCACGGAGGTTCCATGTGGTTCCATAGGTTCACTTGGTTCAAGGGGTAAAGCGGTAGTGTGACAGCGTGTCGGCATGTAGGAGTATACCTGGTTCACTTGTAGTTTCACGGTGGTTCCATGTGGTGCCATAGGTTTATCTTATTCCATTGGTTCAGAACCTGGTGAACCACTCGTGTCCTAGCCTATGGGTTCATTCCTATGGAACCACTTAATGTCCTAACTTGGACATTCTATGCGGTATGTTTATTTCTAGTACTTCTACAGCACTCATCTCGATCGGCAGTACGGTACGGTTGCGGGCGCATTCTTTACAGCGCTCGTAATCCGAGTCAGTTGTACTCGTAACTCTTCCCGGCTGCAACCAACTGAGTGAATTCTGAAGGTTTTCAGCTAAACGAGAAGGTTATTCAATCTACTTGTGCTATCTTCCAGATATTTCTTTCCGGAAGTCAATGTCTCGATTAAGAATTCATTCCGGTTTATAGCGAAAAGACAATGTTCGAAAAACAACTGCAAAAGGCAGAACTATGCAAAACAGCCGAACAGCGAACGCTTCTAAACGCTAAAAGAATTTAAGGGAAAGATGGAACATACACATAATACACGTTGCATCTATCTGTCTTAAACCAAAATACAGGATAATGCACAAGACAATTATCCATTCCTATGTCATACGATTTAAACTCCGGAGCTCCGGTACAGTTACAGATCAAAAAACGGAAATGCGGTTAAAGCCAGACCACTAGCTTCGAAAACGACAGAAACAGCTCACCGATCAGTGATTATCTACACGTTCCGATCTTCCGGTTTCACATACTCTATGTCCAGCTCTTTGAAGATATCCTCCTCACTGTCCACTTTGGCGGCATTGTCCGCTTTGTCGCCACTTCCCCGATGCCGGTACAGTCAACAAGAATCAACAAACACTCATTCAACAAACCCGAACTCATTCAACAAGAATCCCTTTGATTTGGCTCTGGAGCTCATCTCCTGCACAAAGACATCAATGCCCGTCCAATGCAGCACCACCGCAGCTTCCTGGCTGTCGGGATACATGCACAGCAGCAACATGTGCTGTTCACCATGCTTTTCCTCATCCGCCGCAGATACGTCATCCTCCTTTTTCGCTTTTTTGCGAGGACTGCTGCGTTGAGGACTGCTGCGTTCAGGTTTCTTCGGAGAGTGGGCAGCCGGCAACTGGCAAATGCCTTTAACGCGATGGTTACCTTCGGTCATGGTCTCCGGAAGAAAACCGGAATGTTTCAGCTTCTCGGTTAGTTCGTGCAGCAAATCCTTCGTTTTCTCTTCGGAAGCACTATGAGTGATGACAGCAACCAATTCCAGCACAGTAGCCTCATGACGGCCGCAGGCGCCACACAGTGTCACCTTGAACCGACCATCCAAACCCTAAAAACAAAAAAAATTTATTTACAGTTGCTAATTTATTTTAAAAACCGTAAAAGAACAATGATGAAATCCTTTCTGCACGAATATTTGGAAATTAAAGCAGGTACAGAATTCTCAAAAAATACTGAGTGACATTTTGAAAAATACACTAATAAAATATCTTTCACAGCAGTACTAAATAAACTGCCATAGAAAATTTCTGCCATCTGTACAAGCAAACAAAATATACAGCATTAAAAGTTTTAATGTTATAATCTTGCAATATCTATTCCCGTTTGTAACAAAAATCGGGACAAAGCGAATGCTTGCTGTCTCCAAATTCTGTTAAAAAGTAAAATCAAATTTGCAGTAGTTTCAGATAACCATGTTTTAAAAAATGCAGGCATGGCAAATTGACATTAAAGCGTACCTTTAGTTGCTGTTCCAGATACTTCTTGATTTTGTCCGCCTGTTGTTTGTTTATGGGAGACTCAATAGCGTCCAAATTCTTTACGGGCTTCTGCAGTTGTTCGGGCAGAAGGTCCGGATGCTTCTTGAGATCCTCGATGCTTCTAATGCCTTGATCGTACAGTTCCTTGGCCCGAGCATGGCCAATCCCGGGCACCCGCGCCAAATCCGCCAGTATCTTGGCTGTGTCGTCGTCGCGAGCCTCCTTTACTTTTTCCATCTTGCCCGTCTTCAGAAACTCATCAATCTTGCCTGCAATGCTTTCCCCAATTCCTGGCAGCTTCTGCGCTTCAGCGCCACTTTTGATACGGGTTTTCTGTTCAGCCAGCGTCTGCGCTGCTTTACGGTACGCGAGGTATTTATACTGCTCGCCGCTGGCAACTTTCTCGTATTCAGCCAACTCCATCAGCAGCTCGCAGATGCCTGCATTAGAATTATCGTCGGTATTCTTGGATTCCTCGCGCTTACGTTTGCCGATCTCAGCTGTTACAATCGTGTACACTGTGTATGCTGTTATGCCAATATGATAATATGTCGACATGATGTACGCCGCTGGATGGAATACGACTACACATCGTACGCCTCTGCTGCCGCCGCACAAACCACGAAGATATAAATACTCTTATGCTTACATTGAACACACATTATTATCATTACTAGTCTTGTTCTCTCGGACTGTACTTTTTCCCTCTAGTCACTAACCGCTCCGTAATAAAGTTTAAAGTCAACATCGCCGTATGCTTATAATTCTAGGTCACTTCGAATTCGGTGATTTTTTAAAATTACAGTATTGAAGTTAACAGAAAAACTACGGCGTGTATACTTTTTCCCGACAAAAATCTTACCAAAATACTCATTAGTCATTACACCGTACACGCCACTGACAAACAACTGTAACAAGCGGCCGAAGCAGAGAATACTTGGTTTGAAATTAGCCGAAACTGGCGCTGTTCCCAGGTTAGAAGGCATGTTTCCATGTTGGAATTCAATATTCCACAACATATCCGCTGGCAATGGCGTAGATGAACCGTTGCCCGCGCCTCGCTTCTCTTTCGACGGATCTTTTCCTGACAATGCCGCGATTGAACGGGGAGCTTCCGGTCTACATATCGGAGATTCTGAATGGCCCGAGCGTTCGTTTAAGTAATTATTTATACTGGGTGACAGGGTGTAGTGACGGTGACTGCTACGACTTAATAATTCAGAATTCCTGTGCACTTTTGTAAGTGGAGACTGTGGAGTGTTTTTTTCATTTGATCATTTACGTTACGCCGCATCTATTCAGTGCAACAAAATCTTACAAGGATATTGTACTGTCATTAATACAGTTGTGGTGTACTCAGTACGTACATCTGCACTCGTTAAAACAATGCATGGCTTTACTTTGCTTCTGTTTGGTTGCGTAATCTTCTATTTCGCATTTTTCTACACGGATGCGACTCGCGCAGTTTGGGTACTCAATCGCACAGCAGCTTTCAGTGCACTCGTGTACTAATTCTGCAATTTAGCGCATATTTTTTCTCCTTTCGGAATCTTCTTTGCCTGTCTTCTTTGAAATCTGTCCTGCTCAGCGAATGTTATCCCCTGAAATTATCCCTCGTCGTTGTCTAAAGTAGGAAGGATTTTATTTATCATATTAGTATCGTACTGGCCTATTGTTTATCAGCCGCTTTGTCCGACAGGAGATCCCTTCGCCTTCCTGCCCGAATCACACTGTCCGCTGGCACTCGCTTTGGATCGGGTTTTTGCTGCGAAGATCCCTTTCATCAGGGATCTCCAGGATTTGCTGCGAAAATCCCTTTCATCAGGGATCTCCAGGATTTGCTGCGAAGATCCCTTTAATCAGGGATCTCCAGGATTTGCTGCGAAGATCCCTTTCATCAGGGATCTCCAGAAACATCCATCCGAAGATGAGCGCAACGGATAGGTGGAGCGGCCGCGAAACTGCGGGGACTCAAAGCGGGGATGATGACCACGACTCCAACGCCGGTTCCAAGGAGCGTGAACGCGACGAGCCTTTAGCCTCTAATAACGCACCGGTAAGTTCCAAAAATATTTCCTTTCTGTAGCTACTCGTGCGGTCGTTTGGTTGCCATCTATTCCTTTCCTTTATCATCATCATCATCATCACTATAATATAATAATCGCGTAAGCCTCAACGAAATTCCTACTCTGTCGAGTTCGCCATCCCGATCCACTGAATCAAACTTCTATGTCTACGTATCATTCGATAGCCTTTAGTGGGTAGATTTGCCATCACAACTCAGTTTTTTGAGAAAAACAAACTATTGAAAGAAAACTTGAAAACTTTAACATAGAAGCCAATGAGAAAAGCTGAGAATCCAACACTGCAAAGCTGTCCACCCCACCACTCTTTCGACAGCTAAAACGCGTTTTGGCCAGCTTTGCTGGGAACTTCTAATCATGACCACGTACGATTCTGTAGTCTTGATTCTTGAATTAAATTATAAATTTTTATCAACAAATGGCTTCAGAAAAAGTAAGATTGCTTAAAAAAGAAGACTGATGACCTGATAATGTCTGCGACAACAATGTCTGCGAAACTTTGCTCAAAACTGTTTCTGAAAAAGCTGCTACAGTATTCGCAGTGGTTTGACCAGTTGAAGTTGCAACGTTCCACGGGCGGTTGGCAATGCTACTGATATGCCGTTGAAGACAAAAATTTGCGACGATTTGCGAGTTACGACTCGCGGGCAAGATGCGAGTTAGGTAATTTGTTTTCTGTGGAAAATATCCGAGAAAAGTGGTACTGCATGTTTAGAATTTAGGGACAGCATGCTGGCAGGTGCATATTCCACATGAGCGTAATTTAGTTAATTTGTATTAACTGCAGCAGAGCTGTATAACTAACAAGTTTTTTATTTAAGTGATTGCTTTCGACTGTCGTTAGGCGCGTCATTCAGGGTGCTATGAATTATTCTTGAGAGCGAGATTTTGCGAAACTTGAAATAATTTCTTCAGTTTTTCATAGAAGGCGGAGCCGCAGGCGACGCCGAGCTGCGGCGCGAGCGGAGGGCAAGCGAGGCAACCTGCTTCACATTTCCGAATAAACGGGCGATGAAAGAAATATCATAATATTTTAAAATGGCTAATTATTTTTTGTAAAAGTAATTTACTTTGTAACATGGATTGTTTAATGAATACAAAGCAACAGAAAACTAATTAAAGATCGGGAAATTTTGATAATTTGATTGTCAGTGTATGATTCGGACTCGGTCAGGATCTCTAGACTGCAAGTCTGCAACTGCAGGCTAATACGTTGTACATTGAGTTTCGAAACAGCGCGGCTGACCGCGCGAATCGCGATGGTAAAAATGACCAGGTAGCATAAGTTGTGTTTAAATTACTGAGATATAATTTGCAACTGGGCAAATAAAATTTTGAGTGATAGTTAATCAGTTATCTACTGGTATGGTGCGAAACATTCGTCCTGCAAAACTAAACCGATAACCGGCCCATTTCCGGGAAGAAACTTTGAAAAATTTAATATGCAGTGGTCTATAATTATAGGGTTGTCCTGGCAGTCCGGTAACATTATAATAACAGCAACATGCTAATTCTATAATTTCCTCATAAAATACATAGTGACATTACATACTATAGAAGTGAAGGAAGATCTATAGAAGTAAAAATTATTTTTTTTTGCTTTGAATTATTCTCCTTTTATTTATTCTGCGCGGGCTCTCTTATTATATATATTATATTACAAGTACAAGGCAAACGCCATCTCTTTTCCCTCCCTTTAGTACGAGTACCGTTTATCTCTTTCCCCGGCTTAGGGCCGGCTGCATCGCTGCCGTGTGTGAGCGCACACGTGAAGCTTTGATTCGCTCTTATCTGTGCACAGCATTGGCTGCGGAATCTGCCGCAGCCGCAAAACCGGTTTAGATGTGAAATAGCTGAATGAAATGTGTCACGTGTGCGCTCACACACGGCAGCGATGCAGCCGGGGAAAGAGATAAACGGTACGAAAGAGAGGGGAAAGAGATGCCGCTTGCCTTGTACTAAAAGAATAATGAGTGCTCAAAATTCAATTGCGGGGAGTCGGTCCCAGCGACACATTGGAGCAAACTTCGATGTCTTCGTATCCTTCGATAGCTCTTATTGCGTAGCAGAGCCATCAGAAGTCAGATTTGAGACAAACAGTTTCAGTTTTACAAAACGTAGTAAAAATGTGACAAGCTGAGTCTACGGGAGAAGTCGAGAATCCACCACTGCAGAACCGACCCCCTCACCATTGCCTCAAATAAACCACCAAAAACCCCGCCAAGCAGGAAGCAGCCAAGTTCATCCGGAACGTTTCACTGGAAGGAAACTTCTGTGTTTATAAGTTATAGTTTAATTATAAGTTATAGTTTATAGCCCCGAGTTTTTAATTTGTCATCGAAACTCGACTCCGAAAGAAAGGAGACCTGGATGAAAAAAGCATCAAAGTAAATCGATCGGTTATCAAAGCAGTCTATGAAGCCCCCGCGCTACGAGCCTTAAAGCACTGCGCTAACGGGCTCCTTGCCATACTGTGACGTCACCAGTGGCGCGCGCCTTTTCTTTAGTACCGCCATGGTCCTACATAATAATATTCTAAGCCTTAGCGAATTCCATTTCTGCCTCCCTTTTGTGAGACTTGCAGTCTAGAGATCCATTAACGTTAAAGTAAGTTGGCATTCACACTCGCATAAATCTCAACCGAACCTACGAACTCACATTCCAAACCATGGAGAAAAAAGTCTGGAATTGTTTTGGTACCTAGTAAGTAAATTTTCATGACAGCCAAAGAAAGTTATGAACGTTTGTAGTTTCTCGTAGACATAGCATAAGATTCGTGCGAGGAGCCGTTGAAGAGGATCCTATGCTATGTCTACGAGAATCCATAAACGTTCATAAACTTCTTTGCCTGTCATGAAAATTTATTTACTAGGTAAGCGTTTTTTAGCGTCAGAACTAGAAAATATCAATCTTCTCAGTTGTCCGCCGTTTAAAGTCTCTGTAGTGTATACTGATACGTATTTTAATTCAACAACAGTACAAGTACAGTGAAGTACGATGATAGCATGACAAAGACAACGTGTAAGATTCATAAATCTACCTAACACTAAAGACAGTCAGACAAAACAATATCAGCATAAAACTCAGAATTTCCACACGCCACACCAACTAGATCACTGGCTGAATGGCGAAAACGCGCCGAAGCGCTTTGGGGTAATACTCGCCCCAGACCCCATCGGGCATGACACACAGAAACTCCGAATTTACACCTCCACGTCCCATCCACCCATCCAGAGGGTTCGGGAGATCCACTCCACGGTCCAATGTGAGCGAAACGACAGCTTCCAGAATGACCATCCATGCGTCCCCGAAAACAAAAAACACAGAGCCCCGAACGCTGCACCAACTAGGTCACTGGTTGAACGGCGAAAACGCGCCGAAGCGCTTTGGGTTAATACTCGCCCCAGATCACATCGAGCACAGCGTTCAGAAACACCGAGCTTCCCGCCAACAGGGCCGACGAAGTCTTCTCCGCGGGCTGAATTCAGGAACCGATTCAACTCCATGATACGAGAGACGGGTGAACAAAGCGAATCAGATCCACCAGATGAGTATGGCGAAGTGAGATGTTACACGGGTACTAGAGAGCCTCCAGTGGCGGATGCTGGCAGAACCCGACCGTAAAAGCGCTCAGGACTTGTCCCTGCCAATCTGGCGTTAACCAGAATGGCAGGGCTCAGTTTACCACACAAAAATACCCGCAAAAACAAAATGACAACGCAGGAAATTCAAAACTCTAGACAAAGGCTGTCTCCCAAATCTCCCGAACCCTCTGTAGTGTATGTACACAAGTTTAAGAGCCACAAAGAAGTCCGGGTGTGCGCAGAATATCCGACGGATTTTTTGTACTTCAAAGAAGGCGCGCGTTACTGTTTACGGCTTCCGCCATTTGGTGGCTCTTAAACTTGTTTAAATACAGTAATTTAAAATAAATAAGACAATAAGACACAAGA
Source organism: Paramacrobiotus metropolitanus (assembly GCF_019649055.1). NCBI lineage: Eukaryota > Metazoa > Tardigrada > Eutardigrada > Parachela > Macrobiotidae > Paramacrobiotus > Paramacrobiotus metropolitanus. The sequence goes on along the minus strand of NW_026570374.1, from coordinate 137,066 downwards.
AAAAATCTTGATGCTGACCGGGTAATGAATATGATTTTTGCAGGAGTTTCGGGAAGAAATCTCGGATTTCGACCAGTGGATAGAAAACGCGAAAACGGTGCTAGAATTCGTGGATCAAAAGTATCCAGCCTGTAAAGGTGAGAGCCGGTTGCCGGTCAAAACTATGCAAAATGGTTGACTGGAGAGAAGGCAATGGGTTTTTGTGAGAGTGTAATATTTTTTTTATTTTCTGAATAATTTTTGGATACATTTTCCTCAATGTTTATATTTTTAAGCACAAAAATTGTGGTCTTTGTAAATTTTAGACAAAACCGAACGGACTACACAGTTCTTCGTTAACCGAGTGGCGGTTCTCATTGAAAAGTTCAAGCTGTACATGTTGGCGGAGGATTCGCCGGAGAATTCGCCGGAGGATTCTACCCGCCGGAATGTCCGGAATGTTCTGGAGCTGAGAATAATGTTGGACGATTACATCAATTCGCTCCAGGAAGCCAAAGTACAGCAATCCAGCGGCTTTCTTTTTAAAATGTTTGCTTCCTCTTTCAGACATTTTTTATTTGGACTGGATCAATATTCAGCATTTACGGATCATTCGATAGCGCTGATTTCGTAGATGAGCCCGCATCTTTCGGGTTTCAAAAAACAAACATCGTTTGAGAGAAAACTGTAAAAAACCCTATCATACAAAGTCTACGGAACCCCAACACAACCAATCAGCGAAGACTTAAAGTAACTGCCTTACTTGCGCGGGTTTTAAATTAACCTTTCTACGATGTCACTGTTTCATTAGATTCGTATTATACCGACGAAAAACGGTATTTTTAAAAAATCAATAATAAAAAAACGGATATTTAAAGAAGGCAAAGCGGAACTGCTGCGCGAGCGGAGCTCGCTAAGCAGGACGAGCAGCAATCAAGTGAGACATCGTTTGGCAGTTTTGTTTCTTACAGTTTATCAGCCAGCTCTGCGAGACTCATAATTTACCCTTTTAAAGTTAGTTAAGAATTAAGTGTTAGTTGGTGTGGGATTGCCACTTACCGCTGGAAAAAATAACTTAATTCGATAACAGCTTAGTTTCTATCAGCGAAGTCAACTCAGTTAGCAAATGCGGTAATTTTTATTTTAATTGCATTTATCATCAGGCAGCAGCCGAATTCCTCTGAGCACTTTGCGCGGTGTCAGCCATACTACCGTAGAAGTATAGGTAATTTTATCAGTACACTTGCAAGTTGCGACACGTAATCGAAATTAAAATATAGAATATGTAATTGTGATCCGTATTCTTCTTATAAAAATCTCAATCATAATTTAAACCTTAGCAGCCTGTAAATAACGTGAATTATTTACAGCTGATTTGTTCCGCGCAGTTTGCGCGGGGTCTACTAGTACCATAATATTACTAAACAATAAGGTATCCAATCGACTAACGTGACGTCACGGCAGCGCACCTGCACTGTGCGTCGGAGTGGGCAACCCCTGCGGGTTTGGCACTTTTCAAAACTCCCAGATTCACACAACTTGTTCGTACTATGGCTCAAAAAATGGAGGAAAAAATTTCAAGTTTGTGAAGCAAAAGTTGGCAAGTAAAAAGTTATCAGGGAAACGAAAAGTTTACGATTAATGTAATTCGGATTTAGCACTGAGGTCTATGAGGCTGTTTGCCATAGACCTCTATGGTAAACAAAAACTATTGATTTTTTTATTGTGATCAAATCAAAACAATTAAAATGTAATCACTTATTCAAAACAAAACATCCAGAACTGTTATTAGTCAATTAAAACAACCAAACAGTTAGATTTTTGATCAGCTGAAGTGGTTTTTGTTTAGCATAGATGTCTATGGCAAGCTGCCTCATAGACCTGAATGCTAAACGAGAATTACATAAATCGTGAAGTTTTCGCTTCCTTGATAACTTTCTACTCGCCAGCTTTCGCATTGACAAACTTAAAATTTTTTCCTCTATTTTTTTAGCCATAGTACGTACAAGTTGTATGAACCTGAGAGTTTTGAAAAGTACTAAACCCGCAGGGGTACTTACTCCGACGCATCGTGCAGGTTATCTACCGTGACGTCATCGTACAAGGTGCAAGCTCGATTGGATACCTGTCAGTTTAGTAATATTATGGGAATACGTGTATACCTGTCTAATGCTAGATCCAGAATGGATCCAGAGACAGAGACCTAAACGGGATAGATCCTGTGGAGCGAGCAATGCGATATGGATTGCGAGCTATGCGGAAACACAAAACGTCGCACCGCTAATTGCTAACTTTTTAATATTGACAATTCTGGAGCACAGAAAATCAACACTGATCGGCGCAGCTCGATCGTAAATCGTAGAGCCAATTCTATACTGTGCAGCACGTGCTATGCCGCGCCCACAAAACAGAAAACAATGAACGGCTATATCCGTCAGCCAATCAGAAGCGAGACACAACACAGACACGTAATCCATGTGGCGCAGCGTTGCGGACGTGAACGCTAGTGAACCCCCGCTCACACCTGTTTGTAGCAAGCCAACCTTAATTCCTACTTTGAGAATTCGTTATGCGCCTTGGTTTGGTCTGTTCTCAAAATAGATTCGTTAAAAAGCTCATAAATCGCGCTTTTTAATAATTAAATCTTAAAAATGAGCGATATAAGCGCGACAGAAATTTTTATGTTGTGTGAGCCCTAAAACAGTTTCGTTCACTCACCAAATGGGCAACTTCAGGTTTGCTGTTTTTAAATGAAAAATATAATTACTTTACACACCGTACTTGAAAAGCCTAAAAAGCTAGAAAGATATGAATTTTTTTTAGAATTTTTTAACACGGAACGAATTCTTCCCGAGAAAACCTGGACTACGGATTGCAAAACTTACAATTTTAATGCAAATACACCACGGTGCAGCTACAATTTTAATCATGTTCGGTTCAAACGAGCAGTGCGGAGCGGGATGTAGCGCAAATGCAGTACATATGATGGAGTGCTTCATTATTGTTAACCAACAAGGCTTTTCTGGAAAATACATACTGTATTAACTTTCACAAGTTTAAGGAACATGGTGGGGCGTGGCCAGCGTGGCCGCACCGTCGGTTTCTTTGATCTTAAAGAGCCGACAACCGCGTGCGGCCCGGCCCCTGGAGCGTTCCTTGAACTTGTGAAAATACACTACTGATTTTTTCAGCCCGTTAGACAACGTATTAGAAGGCGGAGCCGCAGGCGACGCCGAGATGTGGCGCGAGCGGAGCAGCAAACATGCAAGACGCTCCGTCAAACAGTTTCCGAATTAGAAAAATTTAAAACATTTTTATCTGCTGTGTACATCAAAGCAGGCAAATATTTTTGTGCAGTGGCTTTTGCTGAATAAAGTTACTTTTTAGAAAAAAACGCAAACCCGTAGAAGGAAATTTTTATACTTAACTTACGCGGAATAAGTACATCAGCGATGTATTAACGTTAAATGCAAGAACATCGTTATTATATTTTACGTATAGAATACTGTGAATACATAACAAAAATAATTGAAAATGTGCCAGTCGGTCTGCGGTCGTGCCTCATCTACGTACTTTTGTCGTCCATTCTACGGTTCGCTCGCACTTAAATATTACTAAAATTAACAACAGGCATACAGTACATATAAAATATTCAGGTGCTACCGCTGTACTTGTAGATGAGTTCAGTTTTACCGATCACAATAATGTTTGTTCTGAGATCATTTCGTATAACATTTTCCCGTTTGCTTCCCTGTTGAAATAACCTTCATGAATAAATCAGTTGTAGAGATAACCTCAACTAACGTGAAAATTTGCCGTTTTAATATAAGCTGTTTTATAAAAGATCCTTTGGATTTTTACAGAAAGCAAAAAATTTCAAAAAACGGCATTCACGAACCCCTGGCAGTTCAAGAAAAAAGACAACCGCGCCCGCCCGTGAAGGCGCTTGCAGTATAATTACGCGACGACTTACTAAACCACTGCAGTAGGCAGCTACTTGAAAAGAGACTCTCGAACCTTCCCAGTGTTCCACACTCGTAGAATCTTCTCGGCCATTTTTGTCCAGTTTCATTTTCTTTCTCAGACTAAATTTTGATGAGAAATGTACAAAGTTACTACGAACTTAGGGCGACGGAATATTATCCGTCATGGAACATGAAATTCCATCCATCTGCAGCGTAATTGGAAGAAATGCCTGCTGCCGGCTGTTGGCTGTTGAGCCAGTGGTGGTGTGGTCGGTTTAGCAGTGGTGGATTCTTAGCTTTTTCCATAGACTTTTTATGTTAAAGTTTTTTAAAGTTTTCTTTCAGACGTATGCATTTACGAGTAATTTTCCAAAAAAATTGCTAAAAAATTACAGACGGAAGACTGATCTATGAGATGGCAAAAAATTACAGGCATAACATTGCAAGGTCACAAACTATGAAATATGAAATTTCTTAATTACTGTATTGTCGAGTAGCTGCCTAAATTAGGTGCCAGTGCAAGTAGAGACTGGCCTTACACACCGCTATTTTCAATTTTTCATCATGCAGAAGTGTGATAAGAAGCATACAGAGCATTGGCTACCCATCATTTCGGACGTTTTGAGTCTACGCTCATTGCGGCCGTCATTTTCTTCGGCCGCCATTCACTTGGGACAGTCTTGGGTACTGTAAATCTCGACCGACGCTCACTTCGGCTTGTGAATCAGATGTAAAATCGTTTTCTGACTGAGTGATATGAGCTGCCGCAAAAGGACAGAGTTGCTGGAACTTCGTGTTAAGAGAGCTAATACATAAAACTAGCGAAAAAAAAGAGAAAACAAAAAAACGTCGCAAAACCAAAGCTAAGAAGCCTAAAACCTAAAAAACGTTAGGAAACTGAAAAACAAAAGGCAGCATGAATAAACATAACAAACCATAAGAGAACCAAGAAGATTCAGAACATCTTAAATAACCAAGATAGCTAAAATATGCAGCTACCAAAGTAACCGTTGGCCGGAGACTTGTCGGACGCGCAATTGGATAGGGTGTAAAAAGTAGCTTAGAAGTTTAATTGCGAGAGCAACTCTGAGAAAAGCTGTTTTAACTAAAATTATTTAAGAAAATCGAGAACTAATATGGTTTGGAATATCATATGACTGCCCAGTGGAAATAAAAAAGCAGGGATCACATTGTGAAACAGATCCGATTTCAAGACTCTTTAAAAACCTTCAACTGAATAAAGCCAAACCAGCCATGGCGTTAAAGTTGGGACAGAACTGTTGACAATTGACATTAAATTTCTGCAATTATGTGATCTTCGGAAATTGTTGCAATTTTCATAATTTTTCAGGATGATGAATGGATGAAGTCACAAGACAAGTGGGATCAGACATTAGCGGATCGCGTGAATGCTTTCCAGGACCTGCTGAACGACATTAAAAAGAACATGGAATCAAATCCGGAAGCGTATGTCATACTGAGTTCAGCGAGTGGCATGCCGAAATCAGCGAGCTCTTTAACACCCGAGCCCTACCCCGTCGTTGATTTGCGTAAGGTGGTGCCCTACCAGTCTTAAATACCGCCGGGGCCCACCCGCCCAGCCGTGCGTGAACCTTCGGCGGTGGCTACGAGGCCGGATCCGATTGATCTGCATAAACAGTTTTGCGAAGAGGACACTTCGATCGGTAAGTCATTTGACTGTACGGGCGGAATTCGGTTTTAATGTTTTCCTGTTGATGGCTTTTATGGCGTTGATAAATGGTCGCGAGATCGGCAATATAATTTCTGTCGACGCGTTCTCTCCTAACCAGGCCACACTATCCCGGTGCAAATTCAAAACAATCTCATCTCTTCTAAAAAGATAGTTTACCGTAGTATGTTTAAAAAAATTAATCCATCTGCTATGGTCCATGGGCGTGGCCAAAACAGAATTTCACATTAACTTCTACAATATGCTGTAGTCTATGGGCAATGCACCGCATCTACGTTGTAACGTTACTGAACAACCGGTACGAGGCAAGTTTAAAAAGTACTCGTCTAACAAATCAAAGTAAAGAGCAGTGAAGATCCTTTTCTACTGAAAAAAGTAAGTGTATACTGTACCATCTCCATTCTCCAGATACGGTGAATAATGGTCCGAGCGCACTTCATAAGATTGTTACATGTTTACATCCACCATCTGTGGACATTGTAGAGCATCTTTTTGACGTCCATAGATAAAAATTTTGAAAAAGTTTTTAATAGACATCTTGAAATCAACGGATAAAAGTTTTGAGCGAAGTTTTAAAGTTCAACTGGTCCTGTCCAAATTTCGATAACGTGTTAACGTAGGATGCCGTGCACTGCCCATAGGCTAGTATTTATTGTTATCTTTTTATAAGAGATGAAAATTTGTTGAATTTACACCCTGAAAATGTGCCCCGGTAAGTACGTATCTAACCAGAGCCAGAGCGTACGTATCTAAGGGTCGTTTCTAGAGTTTTCAAAATAAATTACTTAGTGAAAAAGCTTTTGTTGTTTTTTTCCTGACTCCGAAACCATTCCTGGGCATTGGTGTTGGCACGCAACACATGTTTTTAATGTTTTTGACGGACTATGGTCCCCTGTTGGTCAGCTTATAGAGAACCCGTGTTTGTTATTTTCGAATAAAACGTTGTCAGTTATACCTTATTTACATTGTATTCGCTGCTTATAATCGGTATCGCATAATCGAAAAGGCCGTTGGTACTTTTAACAGGTGTCAACGAGCGCTCACCAGATTCATCGCCGCATTTCGGTCGGCTTTACAATCCCGAGCGACTCGGACTGGCGGATGACTATTCACTGGAGTCCGATTCCTCGTATTTTCGAGGCAAACATTGGCGGCCATATAATCCGACCATTCCCCAAAATGGTAAGCCTCGATAATTTTAGCCGCTTTCTAATACCGAGATCCTACAGTTATCACGTGACTTGACGCGTATTGGTTTGAAACTCTCGGACCCTAACCGTAAAAACACTTAACTGGGCCACTATGATAACAGACAACATACACTTAACAGTGACTTATGTGGACCACCTTCAGTTATTTCTTTCCCAAACCGTTTTTCTTCTATTTTTCTGTTTCAGATTTACGAGATCATATTCTTTTCAGAGAACTAAAACGTTTTAAAAAAATATTGAACCATTTTAAAGTTATTTGAGTTGTAAAAAGCAGTGAGGAAACAGGTAAACCACGCCACCGCATCCACTGCATTACGCAGTAATAGCACCATACAATTAACGCACCTGTGCGGCTGCGGTGTACAAATTGCAAATACACTTCTATTTAATTTTTACATTCAAACTAAAAATTTTTGCTGTATTCGAACGATTTGTGTATTCCATCAAAGTTAAACAATAAAATGGAGAAACGCTTGACTGCTGCTCGTACTGACGTTAAAGTAAAGGGGCTTCCTGTAGAGAGGCTGCTAATATCCCAGCGATTCCACGAATACCTAAGCAGACGCTTGAAAAACCCGTTACCACACTCGCATGGCGAATAGACTCAGCTTTTTTCGGATTTTGATGAAGAGGTCTTCGTCTTCGCAGAGTTCGAACAATGTGGTGTAGAACTATCGTCAGCCAAATTTGTCAGTCAAAATTTGCGGTCGTTTAATCTAATTTTTAACCGGTTTTAATTATTCTGTGATTTTTCTTTAATGCTCCCTAAGTTATGGTTTTTAAAATTATTCTTAACCGGTGACTCTTGTTTTACTGTGTTGTTAATTTTCAGTGCCTCTGATATGTTCAGTCCTGGTGGCTAATATGATATTTTTGACAATAAATGTTATATCGGACGGACTGGCGCATATTACTAAAGGATGTGTTAAATAAACAAAACCGCATATTGCAGACGCTTTGTATATTCTGCAGCCGCACAAGTGCGGTGGTTATATGGTGCTATTATTGCGTAGTGCAGTGGCTTCAGTGGCGTGGCTTACCTGTTTCCTCACTGTTTCTTTACAACCCAAATAACTTAAAAACGGTTCAATATTTTTAGAAACTTTAAAGTACTCTAAAAAGAGCATGATTTTGTGAATCTGACGAAACAGAAAACTGGAAGAACGGTTTGAGAGAGAAATAACTGAAGACGGCCCATTCACTTATCATAGTCTCATAGTGGCCCACTTTCGTGCCTTTAGTACTCTTTACCAGTAAGGAAAGTCGGCATCCAGTTTAGTGAAGGAAGTTGATAAGCGATTGCAGCAGCACACCGGCGAACATCGCTACTCGAATTTTTTTGCCAGTGCTTGTCGATTGATATCCAGAGAGACAACACAGTTTCCGTACTCGGAACCATGGACGGAGCGGAGAAATTGAAAGAGTTATTTCCGTTGTAACTCAGTCTGTTCTCATAATACACTTGTTTTGTATTACTGGCTTGCGCTAATTAAGAAATCTAGCGTTACTGTGCGCTAGTCACAGCGTCCGCGCTTATAATAGTTACTTCTTCGTAAAACGGGGTTGTACTAACGCCGGTGTGCGATGAGTGTCGCAGACACCTTTCCAGCTTCCATTTATATTATAGATACGTGCGTGTTTCTTTGTATGCCTGATGGTTAGTCGCTCATTGTAGCTTGCAGATTAGTAATTACCTCATTTTGTTCTTAGCAGATACGCCGCGCCCAGCCACCTGCGAGCGCTATCCGGTTGACAACGCGGACTCCAGCGTTGAGCGTCCGAAATCCGCACCCAGTTACTTCAATTGTTTCCCCACGCCCCGCCATTCCGAAACATCTGAACAAACTGTAGGTTGCAAAGTAGAAATTAATGGTTTTGCTTCGTTTCTTAAATAAAAGCATACTTTGCGATTGCTTAATTCGGCTAATCGTTGTCGCACGGCGTGAACTGTATCAAGCGGATGTGGTATCTATTTTATTTTTAATTAATTCTGGGAACCGTGGTTAGACTAAGATCACGGTTACCGAGGCGAAGGATGGCCCAGACGTCGTGTACCGGGTGACCACGAAGACCAGCCTGCCAATCTTCCATCGACCCAAGTTTACGGTAACACGGACATTTGGCGAGTTTTTGAATTTGGATGTGGTGGGGAAGGGATTCTTCATCGACGCATCCATCCCAGCGGCGTTCGAGCAGAGCAATCCCAACATCCCTGACATTGCCACCGGTACGCGTTGCACTGCAATTTTTTTTCCGCCTGGAGTTTTAGTATATCCGTTTATTTTTACGATATATGGCTGTGCGCCCGGTTTTCGAACGCGAAGTATATCGCTCTGCGCACCGTATATATATATACAGTAGCAATAAGTTAATTCGACATCACCATCCTTTCCTGCAGACTACGTAAGTATAAACTGTTCAAATCAAAAAGTGGTCACACTTGGCTGAAACACCCTCTGTACAAGGACAACTGCATTGTGTTCATCAAATTTGCCAGTCGGCCGCATTAACGCGCAAGCACTTAGTCAGCTTAAACTGGCTGACTGAAGGCACTAAAGTGCCGTGTATTTTTCGATGCAATCTGCATTATAAACAGAAGTTGCCGCTCTTGCAAGCCTAATATGTAGCAGTTTTTGTTTCGTCTAATGTGCATTTTCATATGGTAAATCTCGAATTTGAATAGTATCGCAACTTTGCAGTATTAGTTATTTGGCTGATACATTTTAAGGATTAGAAAATTATTAACCATGCGGGTCTATAGGCGCACGGCTATGTCGCCCCGTCGCACAACCCGAATTACCAGGCGCATAGGCAATTTGGTTTGCGCGCCCTATCGCGGGAATGATAGCGAGTAATGACTTTATTTTAAATTGAACGCAAGTTATTGTGATTCGCATTTCTAGGGTTAGTCATTCGTATGCTTTATACAACTGCTTTACTTTTGCAGACAAGATTTTCGAAAGGTTTCTCCAAAAAATGGCCGATCATCCGGCGTTGCGTAGGGACCCGGAATTTCGGGAATTTTTGGAACTGGACGTTTTGGAACTGGACGAGGCAGACGGCAGCGAGTCGGGTGAAATGGAACTTAACGTTAGCAAGGTGGGTGAAATGGAACTTTCTTAGCAGCGCATAAGTACTGATTGTGGGTTTGTTGCAGAAGTCTGAGGAGTGGATTTTAACGTCAAAGCATGTTGATTACCTGAAAATGGCGCTGATGGAGCTGCATAACAGCGTCAGAATCGCTTTGAGCGGCACGAACGTAAAAGGTGAGAGAGGGATAATTAATATTAATAATTACTCGTACGGTCGTTCGGTTGGCCACCTATGTATAGTAAGTGAATGGGAGATGGTCGTTCAAAGTAGCCACCTTGAACTATAGTTCCCATGAACCGTTTTTCTTCTGGTTTTCTTCTTTACTCAGTTAAGAATAACGTACCCTTTACAGAGTACTTGAAATTTCACAAATATCTTGAACCGTTTTTTTTGCATTTGCGTCGTGAAAAAACCAGTGACGAAACACTGCCACGCCACGCCACACTGTTAAGCCACGCCACGTGAGCCACTGCACTACATCATAAATACTACAGTCACCGCCAGACTTGTGCGGCTGCGCTGTCGCTGTTTAAATAACACAAAGTGCACATCGAAAGTGGTAAAATCGTGCAAGTAAAGATAAATGCAGCTGGAACTTGTTGAGGTGCGCAAGTTCGTCCGACTGACAAATTCCAATAAATAAGAAAACTCAAAACCAAAACCATTCGAGGAACTTCGAGAAACGAAAATTAGTCACAGGTTAGCAGACACAGGTGAAAACATAAAAATTAAAAACCACAGGTTAGTGAGGACAAAAAAAGCCGATATTCACTGGGACCGCTTTGCTTTGGGTTTCGGTGTCGAATTTTGTTCTTATCTCTCGCCGCTAGCAGCTCCTCCGCCTCTGCTGTGGACAACAACAACCATCTTAGTTGTCTTTGTCCATAAACTGAACTTTTTATTGCACTTGAAAATCAATTAAAAAAGATAACAAAATCAATCCTATTACAGTAATTATACACGGATCAGAAATATTATGCGCAACCGCACATGCGTGGCGGTGGCTGCTGTATTCATGTTGTAATGCAGTGGCTCACGTGGCGTGGCTTAAGTGCTTCGCCACTGGTTTTTTAACGACGCAAATGCAAGAAAACGGTTCACGATATTTTAAAAATTTCAAGTACTCTGTAAGGATGCGTTATACTTAACTGAGTAAAGAAGAAAACCAGAAGAAAAATGGTTCATGGGAATTGTAATTCAAGGTGGCCACTTTGAACGACCATCGCCCATTCACTTACTATAGGTGCCATCTGTACAAGCAAACAAAATATACAGCATTAAAAGTTTTAATGTTATAATCTTGCAATATCTATTCCCGTTTGTAACAAAAATCGGGACAAAGCGAATGCTTGCTGTCTCCAAATTCTGTTAAAAAGTAAAATCAAATTTGCAGTAGTTTCAGATAACCATGTTTTAAAAAATGCAGGCATGGCAAATTGACATTAAAGCGTACCTTTAGTTGCTGTTCCAGATACTTCTTGATTTTGTCCGCCTGTTGTTTGTTTATGGGAGACTCAATAGCGTCCAAATTCTTTACGGGCTTCTGCAGTTGTTCGGGCAGAAGGTCCGGATGCTTCTTGAGATCCTCGATGCTTCTAATGCCTTGATCGTACAGTTCCTTGGCCCGAGCATGGCCAATCCCGGGCACCCGCGCCAAATCCGCCAGTATCTTGGCTGTGTCGTCGTCGCGAGCCTCCTTTACTTTTTCCATCTTGCCCGTCTTCAGAAACTCATCAATCTTGCCTGCAATGCTTTCCCCAATTCCTGGCAGCTTCTGCGCTTCAGCGCCACTTTTGATACGGGTTTTCTGTTCAGCCAGCGTCTGCGCTGCTTTACGGTACGCGAGGTATTTATACTGCTCGCCGCTGGCAACTTTCTCGTATTCAGCCAACTCCATCAGCAGCTCGCAGATGCCTACATTAGAATTATCGTCGGTATTCTTGGATTCCTCGCGCTTACGTTTGCCGATCTCAGCGGCCTTGGTGCCCGCGTCCGGGCTGCTTTTCTTTCCTGGGGAAGCTTTCCGGGGGCTCGGACTTTTGGATTTGGACGAGCGCTTCGGAGGCATGATAGGCTGACTGCTAAATGCAGCAAATACAAATTATGAACAAAAGAAGTGAATTCCTAGTGCCAGATAACCTAAAATCTGATGAAATATCACAATAAAGATAATATGTCCAAAATTACAGGAAAACGTATGATTAAAACAGAAAGACTACAGCGAAAGTTCGAAAAAGAAAACTTAAAAAGCCAAAACGCTTTGATTTGAAAGGTGACTGCAAACTGCTTACGATTCTCGTAAATACTACTATACACAACATTTGCCCTGTTATATTTCCAGTCTAGCTTTGAAGAGAGCATGGTCTGTGTATACAGACCATGAAGAGAGCTTCGACTTACAAAGCATTGAGCGGATATTTCCCAGTCGTTAATTATTCACTGCTTTGCAGAAGGTACGCGGTTTTGCTTTTAATAATGCAGTAACAGCTAGCGCCATATCTACATAAATGCTTATAATTCTAGGTCACTTCGAATTCGGTGATTTTTTAAAATTACAGTATTGAAGTTAACAGAAAAACTACGGCGTGTATACTTTTTCCCGACAAAAATCTTACCAAAATACTCATTAGTCATTACACCGTACACGCCACTGACAAACAACTGTAACAAGCGGCCGAAGCAGAGAATACTTGGTTTGAAATTAGCCGAAACTGGCGCTGTTCCCAGGTTAGAAGGCATGTTTCCATGTTGGAATTCAATATTCCACAACATATCCGCTGGCAATGGCGTAGATGAACCGTTGCCCGCGCCTCGCTTCTCTTTCGACGGATCTTTTCCTGACAATGCCGCGATTGAACGGGGAGCTTCCGGTCTACATATCGGAGATTCTGAATGGCCCGAGCGTTCGTTTAAGTAATTATTTATACTGGGTGACAGGGTGTAGTGACGGTGACTGCTACGACTTAATAATTCAGAATTCCTGTGCACTTTTGTAAGTGGAGACTGTGGAGTGTTTTTTTCATTTGATCATTTACGTTACGCCGCATCTATTCAGTGCAACAAAATCTTACAAGGATATTGTACTGTCATTAATACAGTTGTGGTGTACTCAGTACGTACATCTGCACTCTTTAAAACAATGCATGGCTTTACTTTGCTTCTGTTTGGTTGCGTAATCTTCTATTTCGCATTTTTCTACACGGATGCGACTCGCGCAGTTTGGGTACTCAATCGCACAGCAGCTTTCAGTGCATTCGTGTACTAATTCTGCAATTTAGCGCATATTTTTTCTCCTTTCGGAATCTTCTTTGCCTGTCTTCTTTGAAATCTGTCCTGCTCAGCGAATGTTATCCCCTGAAATTATCCCTCGTCGTTGTCTAAAGTAGGAAGGATTTTATTTATCATATTAGTATCGTACTGGCCTATTGTTTATCAGCCGCTTTGTCCGACAGGAGATCCCTTCGCCTTCCTGCCCGAATCACACTGTCCGCTGGCACTCGCTTTGGATCGGGTTTTTGCTGCGAAGATCCCTTTCATCAGGGATCTCCAGGATTTGCTGCGAAGATCCCTTTCATCAGGGATCTCCAGGATTTGCTGCGAAGATCCCTTTAATCAGGGATCTCCAGGATTTGCTGCGAAGATCCCTTTCATCAGGGATCTCCAGAAACATCCATCCGAAGATGAGCGCAACGGATAGGTGGAGCGGCCGCGAAACTGCGGGGACTCAAAGCGGGGATGATGACCACGACTCCAACGCCGGTTCCAAGGAGCGTGAACGCGACGAGCCTTTAGCCTCTAATAACGCACCGGTAAGTTCCAAAAATATTTCCTTTCTGTAGCTACTCGTGCGGTCGTTTGGTTGCCATCTATTCCTTTCCTTTATCATCATCATCATCACTATAATATAATAATCGCGTAAGCCTCAACGAAATTCCCACTCTGTCGAGTTCGCCATCCCGATCCACTGAATCAAACTTCTATGTCTACGTATCATTCGATAGCCTTTAGTGGGTAGATTTGCCATCACAACTCAGTTTTTTGAGAAAAACAAACTATTGAAAGAAAACTTGAAAACTTTAACATAGAAGCCAATGAGAAAAGCTGAGAATCCAACACTGCAAAACTGACCACCCCACCACTGTTTCGACAGCTAAAACGCGTTTTGGCCAGCTTTGCTGGGAACTTCTAATCATGACCACGTACGATTCTGTAGTCTTGATTCTTGAATTAAATTATAAATTTTTATCAACAAATGGCTTCAGAAAAAGTAAGATTGCTTAAAAAAGAAGACTGATGACCTGATAATGTCTGCGACAACGTCTGCGAAACTTTGCTCAAAACTGTTTCTGAAAAAGCTGCTACAGTATTCGCAGTGGTTTGACCAGTTGAAGTTGCAACGTTCCACGGGCGGTTGGCAATGCTACTGATATGCCGTTGAAGACAAAAATTTGCGACGATTTACGACTCGCGGGCAAGATGCGAGTTAGGTAATTTGTTTTCTGTGGAAAATATCCGAGAAAAGTGGTACTGCATGTTTAGAATTTAGGGACAGCATGCTGGCAGGTGCATATTCCACATGAGCGTAATTTAGTTAATTTGTATTAACTGCAGCAGAGCTGTATAACTAACAAGTTTTTTATTTAAGTGATTGCTTTCGACTGTCGTTAGGCGCGTCATTCAGGGTGCTATGAATTATTCTTGAGAGCGAGATTTTGCGAAACTTGAAATAATTTCTTCAGTTTTTCATAGAAGGCGGAGCCGCAGGCGACGCCGAGCTGCGGCGCGAGCGGAGGGCAAGCGAGGCAACCTGCTTCACATTTCCGAATAAACGGGCGATGAAAGAAATATCATAATATTTTAAAATGGCTAATTATTTTTTGTAAAAGTAATTTACTTTGTAACATGGATTGTTTAATGAATACAAAGCAACAGAAAACTAATTAAAGATCGGGAAATTTTTGATAATTTGATTGTCAGTGTATGATTCGGACTCGGTCAGGATCTCTAGACTGCAAGTCTGCAACTGCAGGCTAATACGTTGTACATTGAGTTTCGAAACAGCGCGGCTGACCGCGCGAATCGCGATGGTAAAAATGACCAGGTAGCATAAGTTGTGTTTAAATTACTGAGATATAATTTGCAACTGGGCAAATAAAATTTTGAGTGATAGTTAATCAGTTATCTACTGGTATGGTGCGAAACATTCGTCCTGCAAAACTAAACCGATAACCGGCCCATTTCCGGGAAGAAACTTTGAAAAATTTAATATGCAGTGGTCTATAATTATAGGGTTGTCCTGGCAGTCCGGTAACATTATAATAACAGCAACATGCTAATTCTATAATTTCCTCATAAAATACATAGTGACATTACATACTATAGAAGTGAAGGAAGATCTATAGAAGTAAAAATTATTTTTTTTTGCTTTGAATTATTCTCCTTTTATTTATTCTGCGCGGGCTCTCTTATTATATATATTATATTACAAGTACAAGGCAAACGCCATCTCTTTTCCCTCCCTTTAGTACGAGTACCGTTTATCTCTTTCCCGGCTTGCCGGCTGCATCATGCCGTGTGTGAGCGTACACGTGAAGCTTTGATTCGCTCTTATCTGTGCACAGCATTGGCTGCGGAATCTGCCGCAGCCGCAAAACCGGTTTAGATGTGAAATAGCTGAATGAAATGTGTCACGTGTGCGCTCACACACGGCAGCGATGCAGCCGGGGAAAGAGATAAACGGTACGAAAGAGAGGGGAAAGAGATGCCGCTTGCCTTGTACTAAAAGAATAATGAGTGCTCAAAATTCAATTGCGGGGAGTCGGTCCCAGCGACACATTGGAGCAAACTTCGATGTCTTCGTATCCTTCGATAGCTCTTATTGCGTAGCAGAGCCATCAGAAGTCAGATTTGAGACAAACAGTTTCAGTTTTACAAAACGTAGTAAAAATGTGACAAGCTGAGTCTGCAGAACCGACCCCCTCACCATTGCCTCAAATAAACCACCAAAAACCCCGCCAAGCAGGAAGCAGCCAAGTTCAACCGGAACGTTTCACTGGAAAGAAACTTCTGTGTTTATAAGTTATAGTTTAATTATAAGTTATAGTTTATAGCCCCGAGTTTTTAATTTGTCATCGAAACTCGACTCCGAAAGAAAGGAGACCTGGATGAAAAAAGCATCAAAGTAAATCGATCGGTTATCAAAGCAGTCTATGAAGCCCCCGCGCTACGAGCCTTAAAGCACTGCGCTAACGGGCTCCTTGCCATACTGTGACGTCACCAGTGGCGCGCGCCTTTTCTTTAGTACCGCCATGGTCCTACATAATAATATTCTAAGCCTTAGCGAATTCCATTTCTGCCTCCCTTTTGTGAGACTTGCAGTCTAGAGATCCATTAACGTTAAAGTAAGTTGGCATTCACACTCGCATAAATCTCAACCGAACCTACGAACTCACATTCCAAACCATGGAGAAAAAAATCTGGAATTGTTTTGGTACCTAGTAAGTAAATTTTCATGACAGCCAAAGAAAGTTATGAACGTTTGTAGTTTCTCGTAGACATAGCATAAGATTCGTGCGAGGAGCCGTTGAAGAGGATCCTATGCTATGTCTACGAGAATCCATAAACGTTCATAAACTTCTTTGCCTGTCATGAAAATTTATTTACTAGGTAAGCGTTTTTTAGCGTCAGAACTAGAAAATATCAATCTTCTCAGTTGTCCGCCGTTTAAAGTCTCTGTAGTGTATACTGATACGTATTTTAATTCAACAACAGTACAAGTACAGTGAAGTACGATGATAGCATGACAAAGACAACGTGTAAGATTCATAAATCTACCTAACACTAAAGACAGTCAGACAAAACAATATCAGCATAAAACTCAGAATTTCCACACGCCACACCAACTAGATCACTGGCTGAATGGCGAAAACGCGCCGAAGCGCTTTGGGGTAATACTCGCCCCAGACCCCATCGGGCATGACACACAGAAACTCCGAATTTACACCTCCACGTCCCATCCACCCATCCAGAGGGTTCGGGAGATCCACTCCACGGTCCAATGTGAGCGAAACGACAGCTTCCAGAATGACCATCCATGCGTCCCCGAAAACAAAAAACACAGAGCCCCCGAACGCTGCACCAACTAGGTCACTGGTTGAACGGCGAAAACGCGCCGAAGCGCTTTGGGTTAATACTCGCCCCAGATCACATCGAGCACAGCGTTCAGAAACACCGAGCTTCCCGCCAACAGGGCCGACGAAGTCTTCTCCGCGGGCTGAATTCAGGAACCGATTCAACTCCATGATACGAGAGACGGGTGAACAAAGCGAATCAGATCCACCAGATGAGTATGGCGAAGTGAGATGTTACACGGGTACTAGAGAGCCTCCAGTGGCGGATGCTGGCAGAACCCGACCGTAAAAGCGCTCAGGACTTGTCCCTGCCAATCTGGCGTTAACCAGAATGGCAGGGCTCAGTTTACCACACAAAAATACCCGCAAAAACAAAATGACAACGCAGGAAATTCAAAACTCTAGACAAAGGCTGTCTCCCGAATCTCCCGAACCCTCTGTAGTGTATGTACACAAGTTTAAGAGCCACAAAGAAGTCCGGGTGTGCGCAGAATATCCGACGGATTTTTTGTACTTCAAAGAAGGCGCGCGTTACTCTTTACGGCTTCCGCCATTTGGTGGCTCTTAAACTTGTTTAAATACAGTAATTTAAAATAAATAAGACAATAAGACACAAGAAAAAATCTTGATGCTGACCGGGTAATGAATATGATTTTTGCAGGAGTTTCGGGAAGAAATCTCGGATTTCGACCAGTGGATAGAAAACGCGAAAACGGTGCTAGAATTCGTGGATCAAAAGTATCCAGCCTGTAAAGGTGAGAGCCGGTTGCCGGTCAAAACTATGCAAAATGGTTGACTGGAGAGAAGGCAATGGGTTTTTGTGAGAGTGTAATATTTTTTTTATTTTCTGAATAATTTTTGGATACATTTTCCTCAATGTTTATATTTTTAAGCACAAAAATTGTGGTCTTTGTAAATTTTAGACAAAACCGAACGGACTACACAGTTCTTCGTTAACCGAGTGGCGGTTCTCATTGAAAAGTTCAAGCTGTACATGTTGGCGGAGGATTCGCCGGAGAATTCGCCGGAGGATTCTACCCGCCGGAATGTCCGGAATGTTCTGGAGCTGAGAATAATGTTGGACGATTACATCAATTCGCTCCAGGAAGCCAAAGTACAGCAATCCAGCGGCTTTCTTTTTAAAATGTTTGCTTCCTCTTTCAGACATTTTTTATTTGGCAGAAAAAAGTTGAGGAAGAGCAAAAGACACAGAAGCTCGCAAGTAGCGCTGGATCCAGCAACGAAATCGCCAACCCGGTGGGTGTTACCGTGTTTATAATTTACGGAATCCTTTATAATAAAAGATAAAGAGGGGGCGTGACCAGTGTGTCTGTCAAATGTCTGCGACAACGTCTGCGAAAACGTCTGCGAAACTTTGCTCAAAACTGTTTCTGAAAAAGCTGCTACAGTATTCGCAGTGGTTTGACCAGTTGAAGTTGCAACGTTCCACGGGCGGTTGGCAATGCTACTGATATGCCGTTGAAGACAAAAATTTGCGACGATTTACGACTCGCGGGCAAGATGCGAGTTAGGTAATTTGTTTTCTGTGGAAAATATCCGAGAAAAGTGGTACTGCATGTTTAGAATTTAGGGACAGCATGCTGGCAGGTGCATATTCCACATGAGCGTAATTTAGTTAATTTGTATTAACTGCAGCAGAGCTGTATAACTAACAAGTTTTTTATTTAAGTGATTGCTTTCGACTGTCGTTAGGCGCGTCATTCAGGGTGCTATGAATTATTCTTGAGAGCGAGATTTTGCGAAACTTGAAATAATTTCTTCAGTTTTTCATAGAAGGCGGAGCCGCAGGCGACGCCGAGCTGCGGCGCGAGCGGAGGGCAAGCGAGGCAACCTGCTTCACATTTCCGAATAAACGGGCGATGAAAGAAATATCATAATATTTTAAAATGGCTAATTATTTTTTGTAAAAGTAATTTACTTTGTAACATGGATTGTTTAATGAATACAAAGCAACAGAAAACTAATTAAAGATCGGGAAATTTTGATAATTTGATTGTCAGTGTATGATTCGGACTCGGTCAGGATCTCTAGACTGCAAGTCTGCAACTGCAGGCTAATACGTTGTACATTGAGTTTCGAAACAGCGCGGCTGACCGCGCGAATCGCGATGGTAAAAATGATCAGGTAGCATAAGTTGTGTTTAAATTACTGAGATATAATTTGCAACTGGGCAAATAAAATTTTGAGTGATAGTTAATCAGTTATCTACTGGTATGGTGCGAAACATTCGTCCTGCAAAACTAAACCGATAACCGGCCCATTTCCGGGAAGAAACTTTGAAAATTTAATATGCAGTGGTCTATAATTATAGGGTTGTCCTGGCAGTCCGGTAACATTATAATAACAGCAACATGCTAATTCTATAATTTCCTCATAAAATACATAGTGACATTACATACTATAGAAGTGAAGGAAGATCTATAGAAGTAAAAATTATTTTTTTTTGCTTTGAATTATTCTCCTTTTATTTATTCTGCGCGGGCTCTCTTATTATATATATTATATTACAAAGTACAAGGCAAACGCCATCTCTTTTCCCTCCCTTTAGTACGAGTACCGTTTATCTCTTTCCCCGGCTTAGGGCCGGCTGCATCGCTGCCGTGTGTGAGCGTACACGTGAAGCTTTGATTCGCTCTTATCTGTGCACAGCATTGGCTGCGGAATCTGCCGCAGCCGCAAAACCGGTTTAGATGTGAAATAGCTGAATGAAATGTGTCACGTGTGCGCTCACACACGGCAGCGATGCAGCCGGGGAAAGAGATAAACGGTACGAAAGAGAGGGGAAAGAGATGCCGCTTGCCTTTGTACTAAAAGAATAATGAGTGCTCAAAATTCAATTGCGGGGAGTCGGTCCCAGCGACACATTGGAGCAAACTTCGATGTCTTCGTATCCTTCGATAGCTCTTATTGCGTAGCAGAGCCATCAGAAGTCAGATTTGAGACAAACAGTTTCAGTTTTACAAAACGTAGTAAAATGTGACAAGCTGAGTCTACGGGAGAAGTCGAGAATCCACCACTGCAGAACCGAGCCCCCTCACCATTGCCTCAAATAAACCACCAAAAACCCCGCCAAGCAGGAAGCAGCCAAGTTCATCCGGAACGTTTCACTGGAAGGAAACTTCTGTGTTTATAAGTTATAGTTTAATTATAAGTTATAGTTTATAGCCCCGAGTTTTTAATTTGTCATCGAAACTCGACTCCGAAAGAAAGGAGACCTGGATGAAAAAAGCATCAAAGTAAATCGATCGGTTATCAAAGCAGTCTATGAAGCCCCCGCGCTACGAGCCTTAAAGCACTGCGCTAACGGGCTCCTTGCCATACTGTGACGTCACCAGTGGCGCGCGCCTTTTCTTTAGTACCGCCATGGTCCTACATAATAATATTCTAAGCCTTAGCGAATTCCATTTCTGCCTCCCTTTTGTGAGACTTGCAGTCTAGAGATCCATTAACGTTAAAGTAAGTTGGCATTCACACTCGCATAAATCTCAACCGAACCTACGAACTCACATTCCAAACCATGGAGAAAAAATCTGAATTGTTTTGGTGCCTAGTAGTAGAATTTTCATGACAGCCAAAGAAAGTTATGAACGTTTGTAGTTTCTCGTAGACATAGCATAAGATTCGTGCGAGGAGCCGTTGAAGAGGATCCTATGCTATGTCTACGAGAATCCATAAACGTTCATAAACTTCTTTGCCTGTCATGAAAATTTATTTACTAGGTAAGCGTTTTTTAGCGTCAGAACTAGAAAATATCAATCTTCTCAGTTGTCCGCCGTTTAAAGTCTCTGTAGTGTATACTGATACGTATTTTAATTCAACAACAGTACAAGTACAGTGAAGTACGATGATAGCATGACAAAGACAACGTGTAAGATTCATAAATCTACCTAACACTAAAGACAGTCAGACAAAACAATATCAGCATAAAACTCAGAATTTCCACACGCCACACCAACTAGATCACTGGCTGAATGGCGAAAACGCGCCGAAGCGCTTTGGGGTAATACTCGCCCCAGACCCCATCGGGCATGACACACAGAAACTCCGAATTTACACCTCCACGTCCCATCCACCCATCCAGAGGGTTCGGGAGATCCACTCCACGGTCCAATGTGAGCGAAACGACAGCTTCCAGAATGACCATCCATGCGTCCCCGAAAACAAAAAAACACAGAGCCCCCGAACGCTGCACCAACTAGGTCACTGGTTGAACGGCGAAAACGCGCCGAAGCGCTTTGGGTTAATACTCGCCCCAGATCACATCGAGCACAGCGTTCAGAAACACCGAGCTTCCCGCCAACAGGGCCGACGAAGTCTTCTCCGCGGGCTGAATTCAGGAACCGATTCAACTCCATGATACGAGAGACGGGTGAACAAAGCGAATCAGATCCACCAGATGAGTATGGCGAAGTGAGATGTTACACGGGTACTAGAGAGCCTCCAGTGGCGGATGCTGGCAGAACCCGACCGTAAAAGCGCTCAGGACTTGTCCCTGCCAATCTGGCGTTAACCAGAATGGCAGGGCTCAGTTTACCACACAAAAATACCCGCAAAAACAAAATGACAACGCAGGAAATTCAAAACTCTAGACAAAGGCTGTCTCCCGAATCTCCCGAACCCTCTGTAGTGTATGTACACAAGTTTAAGAGCCACAAAGAAGTCCGGGTGTGCGCAGAATATCCGACGGATTTTTTGTACTTCAAAGAAGGCGCGTTACTCTTTACGGCTTCCGCCATTTGGTGGCTCTTAAACTTGTTTAAATACAGTAATTTAAAATAAATAAGACAATAAGACACAAGAAAAAATCTTGATGCTGACCGGGTAATGAATATGATTTTTGCAGGAGTTTCGGGAAGAAATCTCGGATTTCGACCAGTGGATAGAAAACGCGAAAACGGTGCTAGAATTCGTGGATCAAAAGTATCCAGCCTGTAAAGGTGAGAGCCGGTTGCCGGTCAAAACTATGCAAAATGGTTGACTGGAGAGAAGGCAATGGGTTTTTGTGAGAGTGTAATATTTTTTTATTTTCTGAATAATTTTGGATACATTTTCCTCAATGTTTATATTTTTAAGCACAAAATTGTGGTCTTTGTAAATTTTAGACAAAACCGAACGGACTACACAGTTCTTCGTTAACCGAGTGGCGGTTCTCATTGAAAAGTTCAAGCTGTACATGTTGGCGGAGGATTCGCCGGAGAATTCGCCGGAGGATTCTACCCGCCGGAATGTCCGGAATGTTCTGGAGCTGAGAATAATGTTGGACGATTACATCAATTCGCTCCAGGAAGCCAAAGTACAGCAATCCAGCGGCTTTCTTTTTAAAATGTTTGCTTCCTCTTTCAGACATTTTTTATTTGGCAGAAAAAAGTTGAGGAAGAGCAAAAGACACAGAAGCTCGCAAGTAGCGCTGGATCCAGCAACGAAATCGACAACCCGGTGGGTGTTACCGTGTTTATAATTTACGGAATCCTTTATAATAAAAGATAAAGAGGGGGCGTGACCAGTGTGTCTGTCAAATCCCCCAGAATCGGAGACTGGATCAATATTCAGCATTTACGGATCATTCGATAGCGCTGATTTCGTAGATGAGCCCGCATCTTTCGGGTTTCAAAAAACAAACATCGTTTGAGAGAAAACTGTAAAAAACCCTATCATACAAAGTCTACGGAACCCCAACACAACCAATCAGCGAAGACTTAAAGTAACTGCCTTACTTGCGCGGGTTTTAAATTAACCTTTCTACGATGTCACTGTTTCATTAGATTCGTATTATACCGACGAAAAACGGTATTTTTAAAAAAATCAATAATAAAAAAACGGATATTTAAAGAAGGCAAAGCGGAACTGCTGCGCGAGCGGAGCTCGCTAAGCAGGACGAGCAGCAATCAAGTGAGACATCGTTTGGCAGTTTTGTTTCTTACAGTTTATCAGCCAGCTCTGCGAGACTCATAATTTACCCTTTTAAAGTTAGTTAAGAATTAAGTGTTAGTTGGTGTGGGATTGCCACTTACCGCTGGAAAAAATAACTTAATTCGATAACAGCTTAGTTTCTATCAGCGAAGTCAACTCAGTTAGCAAATGCGGTAATTTTTATTTTAATTGCATTTATCATCAGGCAGCAGCCGAATTCCTCTGAGCACTTTGCGCGGTGTCAGCCATACTACCGTAGAAGTATAGGTAATTTTATCAGTACACTTGCAAGTTGCGACACGTAATCGAAATTAAAATATAGAATATGTAATTGTGATCCGTATTCTTCTTATAAAAATCTCAATCATAATTTAAACCTTAGCAGCCTGTAAATAACGTGAATTATTTACAGCTGATTTGTTCCGCGCAGTTTGCGCGGGGTCTACTAGTACCATAATATTACTAAACAATAAGGTATCCAATCGACTAACGTGACGTCACGGCAGCGCACCTGCACTGTGCGTCGGAGTGGGCAACCCCTGCGGGTTTGGCACTTTTCAAAACTCCCAGATTCACACAACTTGTTCGTACTATGGCTCAAAAAATGGAGGAAAAAATTTCAAGTTTGTGAAGCAAAAGTTGGCAAGTAAAAAGTTATCAGGGAAACGAAAAGTTTACGATTAATGTAATTCGGATTTAGCACTGAGGTCTATGAGGCTGTTTGCCATAGACCTCTATGGTAAACAAAAACTATTGATTTTTTTATTGTGATCAAATCAAAACAATTAAAATGTAATCACTTATTCAAAACAAAACATCCAGAACTGTTATTAGTCAATTAAAACAACCAAACAGTTAGATTTTGATCAGCTGAAGTGGTTTTGTTTAGCATAGATGTCTATGGCAAGCTGCCTCATAGACCTGAATGCTAAACGAGAATTACATAAATCGTGAAGTTTTCGCTCTCTTGATAACTTTCTACTCGCCAGCTTTCGCATTGACAAACTTAAAATTTTTTCCTCTATTTTTTTAGCCATAGTACGTACAAGTTGTATGAACCTGAGAGTTTTGAAAAGTACTAAACCCGCAGGGGTACTTACTCCGACGCATCGTGCAGGTTATCTACCGTGACGTCATCGTACAAGGTGCAAGCTCGATTGGATACCTGTCAGTTTAGTAATATTATGGGAATACGTGTATACCTGTCTAATGCTAGATCCAGAATGGATCCAGAGACAGAGACCTAAACGGGATAGATCCTGTGGAGCGAGCAATGCGATATGGATTGCGAGCTATGCGGGAAACACAAAACGTCGCACCGCTAATTGCTAACTTTTTAATATTGACAATTCTGGAGCACAGAAAATCAACACTGATCGGCGCAGCTCGATCGTAAATCGTAGAGCCAATTCTATACTGTGCAGCACGTGCTATGCCGCGCCCACAAAACAGAAAACAATGAACGGCTATATCCGTCAGCCAATCAGAAGCGAGACACAACACAGACACGTAATCCATGTGGCGCAGCGTTGCGGACGTGAACGCTAGTGAACCCCCGCTCACACCTGTTTGTAGCAAGCCAACCTTAATTCCTACTTTGAGAATTCGTTATGCGCCTTGGTTTGGTCTGTTCTCAAAATAGATTCGTTAAAAAGCTCATAAATCGCGCTTTTTAATAATTAAATCTTAAAAATGAGCGATATAAGCGCGACAGAAATTTTTTATGTTGTGTGAGCCCTAAAACAGTTTCGTTCACTCACCAAATGGGCAACTTCAGGTTTGCTGTTTTTAAATGAAAAATATAATTACTTTACACACCGTACTTGAAAAGCCTAAAAAGCTAGAAAGATATGAATTTTTTAACACGTAACGAATTCTTCCCGAGAAAACCTGGACTACGGATTGCAAAACTTACAATTTTAATGCAAATACACCACGGTGCAGCTACAATTTTAATCATGTTCGGTTCAAACGAGCAGTGCGGAGCGGGATGTAGCGCAAATGCAGTACATATGATGGAGTGCTTCATTATTGTTAACCAACAAGGCTTTTCTGGAAAATACATACTGTATTAACTTTCACAAGTTTAAGGAACATGGTGGGGGCGTGGCCAGCGTGGCCGCACCGTCGGTTTCTTTTGATCTTAAAGGAGCCGACAACCCGCGTGCGCGGCCCGGCCCCTGGAGCGTTCCTTGAACTTGTGAAAATACACTACTGATTTTTTCAGCCCGTTAGACAACGTATTAGAAGGCGGAGCCGCAGGCGACGCCGAGATGTGGCGCGAGCGGAGCAGCAAACATGCAAGACGCTCCGTCAAACAGTTTCCGAATTAGAAAAATTTAAAACATTTTTATCTGCTGTGTACATCAAAGCAGGCAAATATTTTTGTGCAGTGGCTTTTGCTGAATAAAGTTACTTTTTAGAAAAAAACGCAAACCCGTAGAAGGATATTTTTATACTTAACTTACGCGGAATAAGTAAATCAGCGATGTATTAACGTTAAATGCAAGAACATCGTTATTATATTTTACGTATAGAATACTGTGAATACATAACAAAAATAATTGAAAATGTGCCAGTCGGTCTGCGGTCGTGCCTCATCTACGTACTTTTGTCGTCCATTCTACGGTTCGCTCGCACTTAAATATTACTAAAATCGGGCCGCAGAAGTCTCCCACCGCACCGCAGTTGGAAAACCGTCCCAGCGAGGAATTGGCCAGAGAGGAACTGGCCAGCGAAGAATTCGGCAGTGATCACGCCGAAGCCGCGTCCACCAACGGAAAGGACATCCGCCGGTCACTTTCCGCTTCATCATCCCCTTCCTCCCCAGCAAAATCCAAAACCCCATCTTTTACATGTAATTTTATCAGCATTTCACCTTGTTATAAGAGTGGTCAGATATGAATAAACTTATTTAATTGAATTAAAATTGAAAAGTTAAATCATAAATCAAATGAACTTAGATAAACAGATTGAGTGACATTGCGTGATAATTTGCTGCAGGTGTAGGTCTGGCTGATAGCAGCGGCAGTACTGCATCTGCCGAAGAGACGTTTACCTGTATTTATCTTGGCGCGACGGTCGTTGAGAGGGCCGGATGGGAGGAGTGTAAAAGGGCTTACGTGACTCTCATGGAATCGCCCCGGGACCAGCCGTACGACATATTCTTAGACAAGGAAGCGATAACGTTGAAATATTCGACAAAAGAAACCGAGGTAAGTTCGTATTATCGCTGTGAGTGATGTATGTCCACATGCTTTGACGTAGTAATTCACGGTTGAAGCGTACCTCGTGAATTTAGAGAATTAATTCATTACGATTCATGAAATGAACACGAGTGAAGAGGGACGATCTGCTCTCCCTCTTCATTCACTGATTTCTTTTATGAATTTACGTTATCGTTATTCAGATTTTCGCTTTTTACCCACTGCTATTTATAACCTCGGTCGATGTGAGGGACTAGTACCTCTATCTCTACCGAAAATACACAAGAATACGGGAAGTCATCAATCTGCGTATTTACCCTTCCCAACATCCTGAAATACGAGTACTTACGTCACACATTATTAGTCGATTGTGCCTGCGACTAAACAGGCAGATCTGCAACCGCTGACAATTATTAATCAACCTTTACTGAGTTCAGTTAGCTGTTATGCGACAAAAAACCCTTATTACAAATTAGGGGAATAGGCACGCATAACCCATTCCTTTTTTAAAGTTCCTTTTAACCTATTCCTTTTTTAAAGTTTACTGAACTCCAGATTCGGTGTAATGTAATGATCGTAATGATAATGTGTAAAGCATTCACAAGCGATTAAAATAATATGACCGACAGAAATCACGTATCCTTCCACTCGGCTGAACGAATATACTCGTAGACTAACACAAGCTGCGCACAGTAAACGCTCGCTATGATAACCTACGAGAACAACCATCGCTACATTCCATATGTGCACTATTGTAACAATTCTCATCAAGAACATGCAAACATGACCACGCATAAGCAGCTGTGAATCAGGTAAGCTAGGAATGGTGGGAATCAGTGATCCACGCGACTGACGTCATCCCATTGCGGCGTCTGGGTGGCACGCGCCACCACACACGCGCGCGTCCGGCTAACCGGCACTGGCAGCATGCAAGCGGCTTGCAGCAATAAGCCTTTGTCAAGTCATGCACGCTCCATAGCAGAGCATACATTTCCACAGCAGAGCCAAAAACCAAAAAGAGCGTACGTTACGCTGTTCCAGTTCCACAAGTCCAGTGCCATTTTGCAATGGTATTGGCGGAGCTTAATAACCAGAGAATACGATCGCTGTATGTACTCAGACTAGTGATAATTAAACTCTTAATCATGCTGGGAATTAAACACATTTTGATTAATTGAAATAAAATTATGGCAATTTCGATTATGCTGAGCTTAATTAAAATTGCGTATAACTAAAATTGCGTAATAATTAAAACTGAGCATAATTAAAATTTGTCCTTTTTAATTATACTTAAGCTTAATTATGAGTCAAATTATAAATAATATAAACAGCCTGATCAAAAGGAAACTGAGTTTTAATTATGATAAGCAATATTAAAATTGGACAATTTTAATTATACTCCAGTTTAATTAAAATTGTTGAATTTTGATTATGCTGATCATAAATAAAATTGATCAATTTTCAATTATGATCAACTTAATCAAAATTATAAGCATCCAGTATATTAAAGCAGAACTCTCTGTTCGGAACACCGACCGCCTCCAAACCTTTCTGATTGGCCGGAATCAGCCTTGCTTTCCTGATTGGCCGGAACCAGTCTTTCGTTTCTGATTGGCCAAAACCGCCTGTAACTTCTAAGCGTTCGCAGCCTTTCGAACTTATTGCTTTAACGACATGGTATTCACTAAGCTTTTCAAACCTTAGAACAGTACCGTAGCAAACTTTCCTTATTCAGCTGAATCTACCTGTACACCTAAGATTACCGAATCAGCCAAAACAACCTGATCAACCAGAGCTACCAGATCAGCCAAAGCTAACAGATCTGCCAGATAAGTTAGAACAACCAGATCATCCAGAACTACCAGATCACTAAGAACCAGTAGAAGTTTCGATTTCAAACTGACTAAGGTTTGGAAAACTTAGTAAAATTAGTAATTTTACTAGGTTTTTAAAGGTTTATTTCGATTACTAAGGAATGCATAGTAATCGTGCTGAGCTTTGGAAGGCTTACTCTGGTAAACGGTTTACCCAACCACGATTTTTGTAACCGCGTGCGCGATCAACTGGTTTAGCTTTTGTATCCGAAAGGTGCGTGTGCCGGATAAAACCTTTTGGCTGAAAGCAGCCGAACGACGTTTTGGACTGGAAATCTTAAAAAAGCTGTAGCCTATACGCATTAGTCTTTACTATGCTTTCCAAAGCTTAGTATCGGATTTGGCAGATCCCACCAAAGGCCACGGGTGCGGGGCCCACTGTATTAAGCTTTTATCACCCCAGAAGGCCTGTTAAGTTTTTTGTCACTGAAGGCATTTCAGGCCTTTGGTCATTGAAGGCAGTTTAAGCTTCTGGTTACCGAAGGCCTTTTAAGCTTTTGGCCACCGAAGGCAATCCAAGCCTTTGAACACCGAATGCCTATTGGGCCTTTAGCCACCGAAGGCTTTTAAGCCATTGGTCAGCGAAGGCTACGCGTGCGGTACCCGCCTTATTAAGCCATTGGTCACCGTAGGCATTTTAAGCTTTTGGCCACCGAAGGCGTTTCAAGCCTTCGCTAACCAAAAGCCATTCAAGCCTTTGATCAACTAATGCCTATAGGGCCTTTAGCCACCGAAGGCCTTTAAAGCCTTTGGTCACCGAAGCCTTTTGGGCCTATAGCCACCGGAAGCCTTTCAAGCCTTTGTCACCGAAGGTTTTTTAAGCCTCTGGTCCCCGAAGACCACGCGTGCGGTACCTACTTTTTAAACTTTTGGTAACCAAGGCTTTTTGAGGCTTCGGTCACCCATGGCTTTTTAGGCCTTTGGTCATCAAAGGCCACGCTTGCGGTACCTTCACTTTTAAGCCGTTTGAAACCGTGGGCCGCGTTAGCGCGGCGCGTAAGCGCCGCGCGTCCTGCTTGTCCTATATATTAAAGCAGAACCGCTATTCCGGAACGCTCCTGCCTCCAAAACGTTCTGATTGGCCAGAACCAGCCTAACCTTTCTGATTAGCCAGAACCCGCCTAGCGGGTTATAAGCTTTTGCAGCCCCTTAAACCTGTGCTTTTGCGCGTTTGTCCTTACCAAGTTTCCGAAACTTAGTACCTTCACCTGTGAAAACCTTCGCCTGATAAACCGGATCCCAGCTTCAGCATTGCTCCTTACTAAGCTTCCAAACATTAGTTCTTTAAGAAACCTGATAACTTTAATTTACCGGTACCGTCTTTTAAGCCTTTAATAACCTTGCGGTACCACCTTTTAAGCCTTTGGTAACCGAAAGTCCCGCGTGCGGTACCTGCCTTTTAAGCCTTTGGTCACCGTCTACCGAAGGGGACGCGTGCGGTACCCGCCTTTTTGAGCCTTTGGTCACCGAAGGCCGCGCGTGTGGTACACGCCTTTTTGAGCCTTTCGTCACCGAAGGCCCCGCGTGCGGTACCCATCCTTTTGAGATTTTATTCACGAAAGGCTACGCGTGTAGTAAACGCCTTTTTGAGCTTTTGGTCACGAAAGGCTACGCGTGTAGTACCCGCCTTTTTAAGCCTTTGATCACCGAAGACCAAGCGCGTGGTACCCGCCTTTTTGAGCCTTTGGTCACCGAAGGCCACGCGCGTGGTACCCGCCTTTTTCAGCTTTTGGTCACCGAAAGCCAGGCGTGTGGTACCCGCCTTTTTGAGCTTTTGGTAACCGAAAGCCAGGCGTGGGGTACCCGCCTTTTTCAGCTTTTGGTCACCGAAAGCCAGGCGTGTGGCACCCGCCTTTTTGAGCTTTTGGTAACCGAAAGCCAGGCGTGTGGTACCCACCCTTTTGAGATTTTGGTCACGAAAGGCCACGCGTGTGGTACCCGCCTTTTTGAGGTTTTGGCCACGAAAGGCTACCCCTGTAGTACCCGCCTTTCTGAGCTTTTGGTCACCGAAAGCCAGGCGTGGGGTACCCGCCTTTTTCAGCTTTTGGTCACCGAAAGCCAGGCGTGTGGTACCCGCCTTTTTGAGCTTTTGGTAACCGAAAGCCAGGCGTGTGGTACCCACCCTTTTGAGATTTTGGTCACGAAAGGCCACGCGTGTGGTACCCGCCTTTTTGAGGTTTTGGTCACCGAAGGCCACGCGTGTGGTACGTTGGCCACCGTAGGCCTTTTAAGCCTTTGGTCACTGAAGGCCTTTTAAGCCTTCGGTCACTGATGGCCTCTTGACCCACACTTTTAAGCCGTTTGTAACCGTGGGCCGCGTCAGCGGGGCGCGTAAGCGCCGCGCGTCCTGCTTGTCCTATACATTAAAGCAGAACCGTGATTCCGGAACGCTGCCGCCTCCAAAGTTTCCTGATTGGCCAGAAAAAACCTTACGTTTCTGATTGGCCGGAACCCGCCTAACAACTTTTAAGCTTTTGCAGCCCTTTAAACTTGTGCTTTTACGCCTTTGTCCTTAGTAAGCTTCCAAAACTTCGTGCATTCACCAGTAAAACCTTCGCCTGATAAACCGGACCCCACCCTTATCTTTACTACTTACTAAGCTTCGAAACCATAGTTCTTTAACAAACCTGATAACTTAAATTACCTAAGCAAACCTTGCGGTCCCACCTTTTAAGCGTTCAGTAACCGAAAGCCCCGAGTGCTTTATCTGCTCTTATAAATCTTTCGCCACCGAAGACCACGCGTGCGGTAATCGCCTTTTTGAGCTTTTGGTCACCGAAGGCCACGCGTGCTGTACCCGCTCTTTAAACCTTGGTAACCGAAGTTTACGCATTATTTATCCACGCTTTTAAACGTTTTGTAACCGAAGAATTTCGGTTTAACCCGTTTCTAGATACAGTAACTGTGTTCCCTTTTCAATAAGACTTATTTGCATATAAAACCGTTTCACTTCGATTCGTTTAGCAAAAAGAGCCCATCTGACAAGAACCGCCTTTGCACTGCAGCGCGGCGCGTAAGCGCCGCGCGCTGATTATGATGAGTTTAATATTCACTAACTCAGACCACTTGTAACTCACAATGTCTGTCCGTCGGTCACCGCCACCAATTGCCATATACAGAGGGGTGTTTAATACTGAGTGCACACATGTTCGGTGGCCGAATAACTCATACAATTTGCTGCTAAGTGACCCTTTTTAAACCGCCAAAACCGTTCACTGGTCCAGAAGAACATTCCCCGAAAATTTTGCCGCGTACATCATTTTAAATTATTTTGCACCAATGAAATTCCTAACACAGCAATGTTGCACAAAAAGTGTCAGAGCGTAAACGGACAGTTTTCAAATACTGTAGCCGCTAGATGAAGTGAGACCAGTGTTAGATCCGGGCACTGCCTTCCACTCGTCGAGCAATGAGCACGAGCTATCCTCCCACCGGGCGGCGCACGCTTTGCATTGCATTCAGTACTGTACTGCCCCTGCCAGGGGCACCCCAAAAACCACAACAAATCAGATTTATAAATAGAGAACTATCAGAGCTCTGATATTGTGCTCTTAAAATAAATATTTTTCATTGCAAAGGATAAGAAAATAACAAACAGCAGTAAAACATGCAAAATGTTGGTAGCATCAGCGTGAAACGGTTTAAATTTTGCATGGAGCAAAGTATGTATATTGGGCTTGCATTTTTCCGTACACCAGACTCTGTGGTCTCACTTCATCTAGCGGCTACAGTACGCGGGTGTCTGAGAAAATGTGCATCGCCCATCCTGTCACGATTGCGAAAAAGGGAACGTTTTCGTCAGATGAAAGTATTCCCTGGGAATGTGGATTTTAGGCTATTCCGTGACCGCACCGAAACGGCCGCAGGTGCTGCCATTCGGACACCACGATTAAAAATTTAAAAAATACTCAAGATTTCATAAAGGGTCATCAGTCGTGGGTTACGTTTTAAAGGTTACTTAGAGATCGCTGCATTGTCGTACCAAGTTTCTGGTACAAAGGAATTTACATTGCACCTTGTAAAAACGGTACGAGTACGCTAGCGAGTATGCTAACAGCTGTAAAAAAGTGATCAGCCAAGATTTACGGAGGTGGTGTATTAATGACTATAGTTTCATCCATCTGTACAGTTCTGACGGTCACATGCGTATACTCTACGTCCGTTTCACAAGTTTTATGCTCTTATGTTATATAGAAAGCAGACTACCATGCAACTGAAATTGCGCTTCCTATATTAGTACTTTTTGTATATACGTCAGCCGTGTAATCTTGCTACGCTTCGGTCATGAAGTGCCCACAAAAGCGAGTGCACTTTTCTAGTATCTACATTCTTGAAATTGTTTTCTTTCGTTCGCGATATCAGTTGATGGTTTTCGCTGGGAAATGCACAAGGTGTAAATTGTAAGTTTTCAAAGACTTGCGCGTTTCCTGTTTATTGGTCATTTGGTTTCGGCCACTTATTTTTATTGGTCATTCGGTCTCGGACCGAATTTACAAATTTTGATGTCCGTTGTGGAATCAGCAAAGCAATCGACTCATTGTAGGTTACGATACACGATGGCCCTTTAACCGAAGTTGTTATTCCACCGTGGCGCCATCCAGAGGATCCCACTTTGTTGGGTTTGGTTACTGGAAACCCGGATTCTCGCTATGACTTTCTGTTGCTGCGATTCAATAAATCGGTAGGCAGATTAACTACTAGCTGCGAATTATGCATTTGACAATATATTTGTGCGTGCAGCAGGCCGACACTTTCGCGGGAGCCCTTTGTCGGATCGTGTGTAATGCTCTACACGCGACGCAGGAGTACGTCACGCCGGTCACGGAGGAGCCCATTATAGCGGTGCGTGAATGCGTTCGAAACGGCGTCGCCTGCTTTTCTGTGAATCTGTACTAATAATTGTCGAAAAGCAGAAGTTGCGTATCCCTTTTACGGTTGCATTTCTCACCAGGGCACGGTCGCCGCCATTATCCTCAAAAAAATCTGATTTTTTGTTTGAAGACAGAATATTATGGGGAGCACTTAAAAAAATACTTCCATCGGCAATAGTCGAGTGGGCGTGGCCAAACATGACTTAAATTGTTGAAATTATTGCATGTGTAATGATGTATTGCCATTGCAGTACTGCCATACCACATATTACAATACACGGATAAGTTTTTTTAAAATTCTTTGTTACCCTTTATCACTGTAATTAATTTTTACTTTTCCTAAATCACTGTTGTGATAAATTTTCAAAAATTGCGCATTAACGACTGTGCCGAAACCTGAACAGTCCCTTGTACCTGTACAGTACAAGTCTTCCAACCCTGTAAAATGCCGGCTTGGTATTTTGTCCGTTTCAGCGCTTTTAATAATATAAATATATTATCGTTTTCGTTAATGGTTTGGCGAGGCGTTAATAAACAAGTACTTTTTATTTGATGCTGGGTTATTCTGATTAATTGATGATGTGTTCACGTTCACATTAGGTTGTCGAATCACGCACGGGGCAGCTTCCGGTTCGACGCACAAATTACGGAACCAATGAATCCCGGCACCAGCAAGGTTCATCCCGGGAAACGTTGCCCGAGCTGGAGAGGGACACTGGCGCCACAAGTGGGTTAGGCGGATAAATCTGCATGTTGTACGGGATTCAGTGAGTTTTCCATTAATTTATTCAGTATTCGAACAATTTCTAATTGAGCTATCCTATCCAGAATCAGTTAATTCACTCATTAAAGGAAAATTAATTTCTTAGTTTTTCTTGGACCCCGTACATGGCGCCCAGTTGGTGTACATGCACGAAAACCTTCACTTTCGCACACTCACAAACACTTTCTTCAAGTTTCTTGCATTTTTTCATGGCATTCAGCAGCCAGAAGATTTGTATACCGAGCTGTGTACACAAAAACCGTATGTGCGGGCAACATCCGTTTAGGGAATAAGGGCTGGAAGAAAATTTCGAAAAGCTGAAAGGCATTCAGGAATCAGGTGTACCCGAAGTCTGATTATAGTCATTTATAGACCGATCTCTTTCAACTCGGGCGCATCACATAAAGAACATTCTTACACCGGACCAGGTCTCTACCATGTGTCGAATTTTAAACAAATTTCAAAAAATTATTTTATTATTTGAAAAATGTGGAAATCTGGTTCGGTATAGAAACGATCCTTATGACAATAACAAAATTATTCTTGAACAAAATCGTATTTTCTGCCGATTGTTTTCAATGTAAACGATGATGTACTTAGTGTCTGTTCGGTGCAGGTACGGTAGGTTTTCCCGTCATTATAACGATATCCGGTCACTCAGGAAAAAACGAAGTCATTTTAAAGAAGACTTGTACGTTCCGTTCACGATGATACCAGGTCTTGCAGTCTGTATTGCTGCAGCTTACAGCATTAAAAAGCACCAAAGATAATTAGTTGCCCAAAAATAAGGGCGCACAGAACTATCATCGATATGATCCTACGCAGTCGCAATCGTCGCACATCTGGCTGTATTTCGATATAAGTAAGCACGGCTCGGGACAGGATACGGCGGGGCTCATGTACCGCATCGTTTTCATCTCACTTGAGCGGCGATAACGGAGGGCGGAAACGGTTTTGTAGAAACTGTTCTAGCTAACAAACAGTACAGTTTCACCTACGCGCTGTCGTCCGCTGCATCGCGGCATCGCGTATTGTGCAAGCACTGACACAAGAAATTATTACTGTATTTAGACAAGTTTAAGTGCCACCAAATGGCTGAAGCTAAACAATAGCGCACGGCTTCTTTGAAGTTCAAAACAGGCGTCCAATATTCTGCGCGCCCCCGGGCTTTTTTATGGCACTTAAACTTGTGTAAATACAGTACTAATCACGCCAGCAAAATCAACTCTTTGTCCCGCAATTTTGAATAATGCGCACTGTTTAATTTAATTTATTCCAGATGAGATGGAAAACGAGATCGGCCACGATGTCGCCCAGCCGGCTACGCTCACGGCTCTCCAATGTCCCCCTGCACCTGTTCCAGCTGTTCAGCCGGTCTACGGTGCCGCGAAAAAAATTAAGTCGGCAGCAGCAGATGTCCCCGGCTCTGCCAATGGCAAGAAACGGGGTTGGAGCAGCGAATTTGACGGAGAGTAAATAATTATAGCACATGCTTTGCGAAGTCGATTTAAGGACTTTACTGACTTTATCATCTTTGCGTCAGTTACCGTAAAGGTTACTGAATACCGTAAAGGTTACTAGGTTACTTAATACCCATTTTTGCCCTTCCCAGATTCGGGCAGAAACACGCGAATGTTATCCCTCCTCTGAAGAAGCCCCGTGTAAACATAGAGGTAATGGTCGTCGGCCGGTTTGAACAACTTTTAAGAAAATTAGTGGCATGTCACATTAGTGTTGAAATATTTAGAAAGTCAAAAGATACATACAATGAAGAAAATAAAACGTCAAACAAATGCTTAGTAAACAAATTACAAACAACTGTTTTAAAATAAATGTTTCGTACGTACAACGCTACATCGTATGCTTGAATAAATATTTGCTCGAAGTTAAAAATGAATGTTTATTAAACTTAAAATTATGGAAAAGATAGATGGTGAAATGTGATTGGTGAATACTGAAATAACGTCTAATTTTTCGAAAATGTTCTTGAGTAAAGTGTGGGAAAACGAATGAATAAAATGTTTATATTATTATTTTATAAATTTTTGGAAAAATCTAGAGTGTTGTTTTCGGTCGTAAGTGCGATTTATGTTGTCATTGCTCGTATTTTTAGATTCCATCCCAGGTTCAGCCGGGCATGGAAACGGTGGATGCGAAAAGTCAGCGCAAGGGCAAGGTGCTGACACTGGGCGGATATGAATATCTCCACGACTTCGCACGAGGCGGAGAGCACCAGTGGCGTTGTCGCCGGACGGGTTCGTGCATGGTCAGGCTGGATATGTCCGACGACGGGCCCCACCTACAAGGGAAGCACACTCACGGTCCGCTGAAGCCAAACGACCAGGCGCGGGAGTACACTGAACCCACGGTGCACACCGAAGAGTCCCCAGCGCCAGCCACCGTGATGGAGACGGAGGAGACGGAGGAGGTGATCGTACCCCGTTTGCGAGACCAAAAGGGGCGATTCATGAAGAAGGAGGGCAAATAACTGATGTCCATCGAAGTCTGTTTCTCGCTTGAATGGTGTTATTGTTTAGTTGGTTTAAGCTTTAACTGAAAGTGGTTTTTCGTTTAGCTGTTCGTTTCTACTGAATTTGTTTGATTAAAGAGTTTGATTTGAGTTTAACTGGATGATAAGAGGTTATAAACGGTCAATCCTCAACCTTTTTTACACAATTCTTAGCCGAGTCATAGAAGACGATTGTTAGGTGCGAGTACAAAAGCGATTTCGCATAATAGCGATAACAATAAGCGACCATCAATCCATCATAATTAACATCGCGGCGCAGAAAGACCGTGCGGCAGTTTTAGTGAGGATTTTTCGCATTAGAAAATGTGGTGCTTGTGCAAACGCTTTATCCTAGAACTTTAACAGCTGGACGGGATTAAGCGGAAGCCAGACGTGTACCTGCCCGCCTGCATCCGCAGCGGTAGGTATAGATACGTATGAGTTGTACATTACGTACTTATATGTTTTTGTGGTTTAACTGTCAGAGCATGAATGCTGTTCTCACCTAATCTTTATAATTATGAACACTGTACTGCTGCAGAAAAATGCCGGAATGGGACATCGTCAGCACGACAATGGTGCGCGGCGTTTACCACTCGTTTAACACGCATTTCAAGTTTACCCTACGGGACGCCGACAAGTGGACCGGCATCGGCTTCTCCAACAATAAATCCATGGTAAGACACTGTACCTCCGCGAAGTCAAAGCGAGGGTGTATCTAACGCACGGTTGTACGGTTGTACGCGAACGTGGTGGTGGAATGGGTGGATAACGCGCACAAGATCATCATCTAGGAGCACCAGGACCGGCATGGCGACGCGCACCAGCCGCTGCCCGACCAGCAACAGACCTTCGCTAACCTAGCGCGGTGTGCGCGTCGGCCAGATGACCACGCTGCAATTCAAGCGCCGGCAGCGCAGCGGCGACGATAAGGACGTGGCCGTGGATGACATCAACTGTCCGTACCTTGTCTTTCCGGTGCGCGGGGGTGCCTACGACACCTTCACCATGAAAATCCAGCCACATGCCGACGATCCGAAAATGTCGGACGTCAAGGTGTGCATCACCAAGTGCGCCGAGACCGGTAATTAAGTAATTACTGTTTGTATAACGCGTCTGACTGGCTACACATATCCTTTTTATATACGTAATACGAACCTACATATACCTACGTACATATACGATATTTATATACATGTTTATGCTAGTTATATACGCTATACATGCCTGTATATATGCGCAACACATACTTTTATAAACGATAATATAAGATATGCCATTATAGATTCTGCACGTATATGTAAGCTATATATATGGGATATATCATATAGCCTATATTATATATATGCTACTACGGGTACGCATATATTATATAGGGGGCAAAAGTAAACGTGTTCCACCGTTCCCCTGTAATGCTGCCGTCACCCGCCTGGAGTTTGACGTTGTGGCTGAACATGGCGGTTATGTACCGCGCCAGATTTAACCACATGTATTGCCGTAACGTCATACTCCCTTATCGCTCTACTTTTTACTTTTTCACTTCTTTCGGTTTCCTTAATCACTGTTTTGAAAAAGTAAAAATTGTTAGAGGATCTCGCTACTTATCAAGCTCTAAATACTGTACATGGATTTGTAACACATATATGTACATGGACTGTTCACTGTTCAGGTTTCAGCACAGTCGATAATGCGCATTTTTTTAAAATTTTTCAAACAGTGATTAAGGAAATCGAAAGAAATGAAAAAGTAAAAACTAGAATGATAAGGGGTTACACAGAACTCGGAAAAGAATTTATCCGTGTACTGTTTATTACGGTAGTATGGCAATGGCAATGCATCATCATACGTGCAATAACATCAACCATGAAATTCGTGTTTGGCAACGGCCACTGGACCATTGCCGAATGCCGATGAAAGTATTTTTTTAAGTGTTCCCCATACCTATTCTGTCTTCAAACAAAAAATCAAATTTTGCTGAGGATAAAGGCGGTGACCGTGCCCTGGTGAGTGATGTGGCGATAATTCTCAACGTGACCCGGCTTAGCTTGCGCTGATGCAGTTCTCGCTCGTGCAGATGTCGCTGCGGTGCGCAA
Source organism: Paramacrobiotus metropolitanus (assembly GCF_019649055.1). Classification (NCBI taxonomy): domain Eukaryota; kingdom Metazoa; phylum Tardigrada; class Eutardigrada; order Parachela; family Macrobiotidae; genus Paramacrobiotus; species Paramacrobiotus metropolitanus. The sequence continues at coordinate 98,730 of NW_026570374.1, read as the reverse complement.
TGTGATTACTGTGTTCATGCGCAGTAAATTCTAAGTAGCGAAGATGAGACGGAAAAAGCAATAAGAACCACTAAAAGCAGAACTAAGTTATGTACTGTGTTTATCTGGCAATAGCCACCAACTTAACAAAAACAGCCTTTGCGGTCACACGACTAAAAATAATGCAAATTTTTATGCAACTATGTTATTGACTGTGCTCAGTGCTGTATTACATGGAAATGCACCTTGGAGCATTGACAACTGGTCCGAGAGAAGCAGATTCCGGATTTAAGTAAGAGGGTTACAGATGCGTCCCATAAAAATAATCGTGCTTGTTGCTTCATGACATACAATAAACAGAAACGGTCGATTGGCTATGAACTTTACTCTATTTGTCGGACTCCTGGACATGAATGCGGCACGGTCCACAGTTACGGGGCAAGAGTCAGTACCGGTTTCGTCTATCTCTGAAACACAGAAAATAATGATGAAACACATGGAATTACGGATCAGATGTACTGACACAGATACATATGTACTCGTAAACGGCTGGGCATAGCCGCAGCAGTTGACCAATGGCGCCAAAAGCCGGTGCGGCTGTACAAGATCCGCAACCGTGACAAATGCATGATACCGTTAAGAAATTCAACAACTGGGGTCTTATCTCACCGAAAACGGCTGTCTGAGTGATGGTGGAAATCTTCAAGGGTGACAGTGGGCATATTCCGGACAAGTCAGCGACGTCGGAGAACGCGGTAGGCATTCCCATTTCCGAGAGAAATTGTTCTACAGCCATGGTGTAATTTAGGCAGAATTTTGGTATCTCAGCTGTTACAACATGGGGGAAGTCCACTTTTCCCATTTCCTCTAGTAAGCGTTTGGGTGTCAACAAGTCTTCCAGTTGGCTTAGCCTATCTTTGCGCACTGGACAAGAGAACAATGTTTTTTTCCTAGGGAGGATGAAATACGCTTTGCAATAATTTCCCAAGTACGGCAGCTGAAGAATTTTAGCGCCGTGGAACTTCTTGCTTTTGTAGTATTTGAATAAACGAATGAACCTCCCGTGCATTGTGTCCACCTGAATCTTGGCGCCCGTAATTAGGGTGAAGCATTTTTTCACGGTACAATTTCCAGGAAAATGTTCCTCCCAATTCGAGTGGAAATTAATAGTAGTCGCAAATACTAATTTACTTGGCCGAGTAAATTTTGGTAACTCAAGGATTTCCGGCCCTTTTCCTTTTGAATGCGCCGCTACAAAGCCTCTCACGTTTTCCCAAGCACTACCAGGATCACTCGCAAATCGAACAGGCAAGCAAACTGCCTTCACAAGATTCTGTGCCCTTTCTGCGTAATGCTCGTTTAAACGAACATTTTCGTCGATAAATATTCCAACGCATGATGATAGTTCGAAGTTTTTGCAGCAATCTGCAAATCAAAATCTTATCAATCGAGGAAATCGTAAGCCTTGACAACCTTAATTATTAATTTCTTGCCTGAGACGGACAATTTATAGAGCAATTATTTACAAATCCTCGTTTGTTGGTTTGTTTAATGGGCTTAATGTCTGCGACGATCAGGTATGACCTGCACGAGTTCGTAGACTACTCATAACAGAAAACTGTCGCAGTAGCTAAAGTCTTTCGCAAAGTAAAATCGCAAAAATAAACCGTATAGTTCACGTTAACAGTAAATAATAATGACCTTAATGAACACAGGAAATATCGTACAGGAAATCAAGCACACATTTCCATAGAAATATAATTACGTACTACTTTTGCAAATAAATACTGCGATAAAATATCACGCATGTAATTAAACTTTTTCCGATCAGAGGCATGCCGAATGTCCGTATGCGGAAATGCCCACATACTGAAATGTCCTTATTATGCCAAAATGTTTTAAGCCGAAACGGTACGAAACGTAAAATTAGATGAAGGACAGTAATGCGTTTTTTTGCAATCCTTACTTTCTGGATTGAATGCTACCTCTCTGGTTTCATCGCAGATAATTTGCGCTAACCGGCCGGAAATGTCTTCGACTGTGTAATCCGCTGTCAAGCCTAAAACTTGAGCTATTTCACTTCGTGTTTTTCCCTCCGCTCCAATGTATGCCGCAATAGCAGCCAGTTCTGCAGACAAGGGGGATATTAACAAGTTTTCGGAGCTCGAGATGTGAGCCAACACGGTTTTATACAAAGTCAGAGAAAAGCGCACACGATTTTCACAAAGTTTTCGGCATGCCATGTTTTGGTATTGTGTCAAAGCCCAAAATACCAGTACATAAACTACATTTATGCGACAGATAGGAACTCTTAAATTGGGATCATGAGCTGCGAACTAAGAGAGTTTTGCATTAATTTCACTTTACTAATACACGGTTATCAACCCAACATTTCGAAATAGAAAGAAACATCGCACAGCATCAACAAGCAGCTAGCTACCCGTAGCAATCACTGCGTCACAAAGATCGATATTCGCAGTCAATTTTCTCTCATGCAATGTGGACCATCTGCAGCACATGCACACATATAATACAAGCACATCAGTACGGACATAAAGTACTGTAGACAGTGAGACACGACAGTCTATCCGTGGTACATAATAATTATGTAAGTTTTAATTACTAGCGGTACGTTGTTGAACCACATGAGTGCACCAAGCGAGCGCCAGTACCACTGGAAAGTGGTACTGGATTTGTGAAATTGGTAAAGCTTGACATACGCTCTTCATGGCGTCAGACAAATTTTATGCTCTTTTTTACGAGTGGGAAAAAATTGTTTATGAGGACGGGCGAGAGTCGCTCTACTTGTTTTTTGTTTCAGCGTTTATGTTTGGAGATTGTGCGTGGTAATGCTATGAGTGTGTTGTGCACAGTCCCTTCTCATGTCAATTGGGACAAATTCTTTATTTGATGATATTTGTTAAGCGAAGCTCGCTGTATACATATTAAGAGATTAAAACACTGCAATTTTATGCTCTTTAATATTTGCATCTCGCTGCGCTCGATGCTCGAGCCGTTCGGGCAAAAAGGTTTTATGCATGCCATGTTACTAATAGTAGTACGTACTTTTATTACAATAATAAGGAAAAATCACAGCAAAGTTGCCAAGAAAAACAACATCGGGCACTAATCATTCCCGATCAGCCAACCTAACAGCTAAAAAAACTTCCTCGTTGTCTCGCATGTCATTAAATGTTCCGAGGACTGGCACAACACTTCTGCATTGTATCTCAGTGCTGATTTTCTGACGCATGTTACGCTTGTTATGTATATTATGTATTGCACGTTGTGTAACAGTCTTTAATAAGGAGCATTTTATTTTATACAATTAGCTTATACACAACAGTTAACATCACAACGCAGTACACTCAATCAGCAGAAAACAGCCTCGGGAGGTCTAAGAACAGAGAACAACTGATCTAAATTTGCTCCCGGTGGAGCTGTTCCCTGAACGGAGGCCGCCGTTCCCGCGCTGGATTTCTATGCTGATACGCTGGCGCAGGTATTCCGGTGCTCTTGCCTCGCCAGTTTCTTGCCGTACCCTTCTACCCACTTCCGTCAGCAGACGGGAAGCTTCCGGTCCGTTTGGTCCTAGCGTTTCAAAGCCCAAAGCGCTGAACAGGTAGTCCGGGGTGATGCTCTGGTACTTGGTTACTTTATCCTGTTCAGCCTTTGCTGGCCGCTGCTCCAGCTCGCTCGGATGTTGCCACGATATGCGATAATGCCACCGTACAGACGCAGGTGACATCCCACGTCAGCATTCTTCCTCTTTCCCACGGTGCTAACGTAACGCCATTCGGGCGTTGGCCATTCGTTCGACATAAGCCCACTGGTTCAAGCTCTGTTTCAATTCCGGCTGATGCGAATGTTCGTTTACCGACAGCATTCAAGTATCGTCATGTATGTACAAACTGAGTACGTACTAAAAAAGACGAGAATTATAACAAAAACACTTCTTTAATGCTATCCTGCTCGGGGATGGTACCCATAACACATATCGCGTTTCCGCGTTGCATTTGGATAGATAACCGCTGACTAAAAAACTCTTTCGCCCGTTTCTAGCCTGTGGCTGTAGCGATACCGTTCCCGACCTTGTGCACGTTATGTTATGGTTGTTATGTAGGTAACTCATGTTACGCTTGTTAGTGTATGTTATGTACGTTATGTACGTATAAAATACGTTACGCATGATACCGTTTTGTTTCTTTTTTAAACATTTATACTAGGAAAATGCACTTTTGAGTTTTGCGTGCACTGGCAGCCCGGAGCGCGGCGTGAAAGGGTTCAATGTAGTTCACTTTTGGTTTTTGAACTGTGTAACTTAGCAACGTGTATTTAGCAATTAGCTGCTGAATTTTTATCAGAGCACCATTGAATACACCTTTAACGGCCACCACGAGAACTATGTAGTATGTATGTTGGTTAAGTAAAATGCTGTTTTTTCGTCTTTATTCCGATGCAAGCGAAACGGATATGTTGCCACAAGAAAAGTGCGGAATGATGAGAGATGCTTTGAAAAAAGCTGACACTATACGAAGTCTTATCGCACCCCCTGTCAAATCCTTGCCTTCCCAATTCATTTTGTTGAATTTAATTACAGTTCGGCTTAGCCCATGCCGTACATTATGGACCGTCAATAAGATCAATTTTTGAGATTTTCATTTCGTACTTTTTTCACTTTTTGCTGACGATGAAGATAGAAGATAGGCAGGAACTGTTACCGGTAATTGGGCATGTTTCAGCGAGAACAAAAGTTTTTTCGTACAGAAAACAAGATTTTGGCGAAAATGATCGCAAAGCCTAAGAAAAGACTGAAATGTCACAATTTTATTTTTCAGACAGCTCTCCTTTGCAGCGGCTGAGCAAGTTCTACAGTATTATAGCAGCGCGTCGGCTTCCATGCAGTGGCTAATGCGAAATGCACAAAACGGTTGCTACAGTATTTGTTGCTGAACGACTCAGAGCTGAATTGGTCCACCTTTGAGCTTCGAGATCTTTGAGTTGATTTGGCTGCTTAAGGTCCTTAGTTTTCCTCTGTGGCCCAAATGCCAGACGGCCTAAGTGTCAAGGAGCCAGGAATTCGGGTGGAAATTTGAAATTTGCATAAATTAATAATGAAATCGATACGACTGTTTCTTAATGAAGTTTAATCAATCTTTACGCTCTTATATAAGTGTGAGATAAAAATTTTGTATCGAATCTTCTGTCGCTGATGTGATCGGCGCATTTTACGCGAGATACACGAACTTTTCCGGCTGGTGCTGCCCGAGAATTAACACAGGCCATAGCGCGTATTTCTCGGCGAGAAATACGCGCTATGGCCTGTCCCTTTCCAGTTTCCAGCTTGCCATGGTCTCCTGGTTTCCTATAACCATTCGTCGACATCTGTGTATTTTCTGCTTTAATGACCTTTCCCGGTTTGTCTATCTTGTTCAACCTTCTCCCTTCCTCAAACGCAATAGTCTCAACTTTTTTCGAGATTTTTGCCTGTTGGGAATATATTCATTGCTTTTCTCCGTCCCCAAGCCGCATGAGGGATGGCGCAATAAAAAACTTAAATGCTAAATAAGTCTTGACGAGGTATGAGGAATAACGTAATAAGGAAGTACAGGATAAGGAAGTGATTGCGCAGCAATAAGGAAGTTATGTTCCACTTCCGGGACAGACAGACATTTTTCTAGTTTTGCTGAATTAGAGGACCTTCGCTGCGCTCCGGTCGAATATGCCAGCCAGCGTACGCGTAGGGTCTTGCTGCAAGAATTGCTAGAAATTCTAAGGAAATAGTCATATTACTTCAATTTTTAAAAAAAACGCAAATCTGTGGGAAGCTTTAGAAGCTTTATCCTGTACTGAAATCGTACTCACCAAGTTTCGCCCAAATTCAAATGTAAACTCTCAGCTAAGAGTCCTCCTCACAGAAACAGCTCTTTATTGTTTAATACACAAAAGAGAGCAAAAACTCATCCTTTTCATCCATTAAAGTGCAAAAAGTGACCTGTGGACACCTTGTAGACATCCTGTAGAAGTATACATCCTAAGGAAAAAACTAAGAAACCTAAGAATCCAGGTGACTACCGATAGGACTACGTGGTGTCTACAGCCTGTATGAAGTACACATGTCTACTGTGACTACAAGGAGAGAAAAAAATAATCCACTTTTTTCCTTTGGTACGGAACGTGCCACAGGTGATTAAAAAATTAATACAGGTATCAAAATATTGAAAAATTTTCCCAATCAAAAAATTTTCCCAAATTTTCCCAAGAAGTGATGTACCGAGTAATGCAACCGGCAAAAATCCGTGTTTAATGACATTGTGTGGCTATGTGTACGGAACGTTAGCCAACAAAAGTGGTCACTGGTCACTCGGTTATTCACTCGCTTTCCGCGTCAGGGCACTGGTCGGCGTGCACAGGTTTGGCCGGTACTCGCATTTCTATTTTCCGGTCGGTACTCGTAGAAGTCGTATTTAAGTTTCGCTGGTATCAGTCAGTTCGGCGAAAAAAGTTAGCAATTAGCGACGGGGCCATCACTAATTGAGGTGTGATTTCGGCTTCCTTCGTGTCATTTCGATAGAACCGCGTGGCTACATATACCATACGCGTCTACGGAAAAAATGGTACCCTAGTTTAGATTTTGAACTGTTTGCGGAGACCACCTCAACTTTTCCCGTTCATGAAAAGAAACCAATTGTGCAAAATTAAATTTCCTTCTTCACGCGCTTTTTTTTATAAAAAATAATAATAGACTACTTAAGCACAGTGAGGTGTTCTTTGCAACAATTCAATCGCTGATATGTGTCTGCAAAGGTGCGCATGCTTGCTGTCATCTGTTCTACTACCGAGTAGGACGGGACTTTGTACATATAAGACTATAGTCAAGCTCTTTTTTTATCGTTGGCGATACAAATCATTAATAAGCAGGTTTTCTGTAAAATTCCACTTCGAGTTCTTGTATTTTGGTATCAGCACTGACTGGTGAGTTTTAGCTATATACTTACTGTAATATCTATATTTATTTATTGTCTCACTTCGCATATTTAAAGGAAAATGCATGTTTACCGCTTTTATTAATCAGGTCTACATTCTTATGCTGGAATCCGATCCTACAATATCATTTAATATATTGGTTATCTGCAATAAGCATCATGTGCCATGTCGCATGGCGAACTACAGGTATAACAAGGTACTGCTAAATAAAATTTTCGTTATTATACAGTATACAAAAATTCGTTGTAATGATAAAAAATATAGCGCATTATTTTGCAACAGCAAAACATTGTTGGTCCTAAATCGCCCAGTCTTAAAGTTTCCCTTATTTCCCTTCGAATTTCTGAGTTACCGTCTTATAAGGAATAAGTACGAGAAATTTTTTACTTTATTATTCATGCGCTCGTCAGATAATTCTTTTCTCGTTTAAATATAAATGACTGGTTCAAGCTACATAATAGCATTAACTCTAAATTTATCCTGAACGTATGCCAGCATCGCCGCCAGGCTTTGCATGCACTACCCGTATGGTCGCTTAAGTGAAACACTATGGTAAGTGAATGGGCGATGGTCGTTTAAGTGAAACACCCAAAATAACATTTTCCACAGACCGATTTTCTTTCAGATTTTTTCCTCTTCCGATTCGACAGGATGTACCCTTTACAGAGTACTTGAAATTTTTAAAAAAGCTTGAACCGTTTTCTTGCAAATGCCTCGTAAAGAAATCAGTGACGAAAGCGTATTAGCCACGCCACGAGTGCCACTGCACTACGCTCAAATATTTGCAGTCACCGCCATACATGGGCGGCTGTACCATCGCCGTGTAAGATGTGTATTTTGAGCAAAACGAAGACAGTTTGATGACACCTACTTCAAGCAAACGAAGAAAAAATTCATTTGAACATAAATTTACCTGAATTGAATTAACAACCCCCCATGTATGGCAGTGACTGCAAATATCTGAGTGTAGTGCAGTGGCACTCGTGGCGTGGCTAAAACGCTTTCGTCACTGATTTCTTTACGAGGCATTTGCAAGAAAACGGTTCAAGCTTTTTTAAAAATTTCAAGTACTCTGTAAAGGGTACATCCTGAAAAAATCGGAAGAGGAAAAAATCCGAAAGAAAATCGGTCTGTGGAGAATGTTATTTTGGGTGTTTCACTTAAATGACCATCGCCCATTCACTTACCATAGTGTTTCACTTAAGCGACCTTACGGGTAGGGGAAGTACGCAGTTCGTAAAAATTATGCAGTTCCAAAATGAATACTTTTCACGTTGTTTTGCAGACTTACGCGTATTATAATTTGAAAAATATCATTCCGAGTAACCACCGATATACTCGTGCGGATTCGCGTATAACTAGGGTAGACGTTCCACTGAAAGAAGTAACTTTCCGCACATTACTGTAAGCAGCTATTTCATATAGGAACTAAACATTTACTACAACATTTATAATTTGTATAATTTTAATTTCGTTCAACAGTTGTGATACGAATAATGAAAAACATTATTATAGATTGTAATTTCCGATTTAAGTCACTTAATCAACGTGCTTTCGTATGTACTGTAAATTCTGTAATGGCAAGCTAGCCACTGTCCATCTGGTCCGCGATATGCAGGTTCTACCGAAATGACAAACGCTGAGCGCGCTACGCCTCATATACCCTCGGCTCGCCTGATGGCCCCGTTCAGCCCGTTGCTAATTAATCCTTATTCCGCTGATCACCTTTTCAGAATGCACCGCCACCAACTGCACTTGTCGATAAGCAAAAAGCATCAGAAAAATGTTTATTTCTGTATTACTAGTTTGCTGTGGCTGAAGTTACAGAACCAGCCGTTAACAATCGGCAGCAGTCGGAAATCTGCTCAAGTAGAAAGACCCTCCCGCTTGAACTGAAGCTTGGAGACGTCCGTTCCTGCACGTTTGAAGTCATGTTCCCACGACCGAGGCATATATTCTCTACTGAGTACTTTTTGACTTGAACTTGATTTTAACTAAACTTGGACTTTGACATTTACGCATTGGACGTTGACACTGACTGATTTTGTTTGTTGGACTTTGACAAAGTTACAGCGATGAGAGCGGATGACCGACCAAACATCAGACGGAATCGCTATATTAGTGAGCATGCGCAGCTACCATCCTTGTGTGCCGAGCCGCTAAGTAAGTGACTGATCGAACGTAGCTGTTGTACAGTGCGCAAAGCCACTATGGTGGAAAGTGGCTGACCTCAACCTGCACTACGAGACATTCATCCGCTGCGTCTCTTCCAGCATGCAGGAGTACCTCCAGAAGGAGAACGTGGTGTCCGGTGCCGACACCCTGGACCTGGACCTGATCGTGCCGTGGGCGCCGCAGAAGCGCGTCCTGGGTCACCCGGCCGCGGGGGTCTTCGTCAGCCACTGCGGCTGGAACAGCAGCCTGGAGGCGGCGTCCTACGGGGTCCCGGTGGTCGGTTGGCCGATGTTCGGCGACCAGCACGTCAACGCGATCATGCTGGAGCAGTTGGGCGCCGGGAAGACGATCAAGGGCACCGGGGTCATCGGGCGGGTGGTCCCGGCGGAAGAGATCGTCGAGGCCATCCAGACGGTGGCCGGGTGGAGGGAAGCGGGCGACGGGAAGAGCCCGTACCGCGAGACGATGCGGAAACTGGGAGAGAAGGCGCGCGCCACCATCGGACCGGATGGCCAGTCCACCCAGACCTCCAGAGCGTCCTTGACCAAATTTAATCAAGCAAAAATTTTATCCTTAATTAATTCCCATTTTCCGCAATACAACTATTTTTTATTATTACTTTATATGCGAACGTTGGCTGCATTACGTAAAAATCAGTGAATGAACGCCGGTTGTGTGTAAAACTGCACCGTCAGGCCTAATCGTGCACGTGCCGGGTTTTATCGCAGCCAAAACGGTGCGTGGCGTGCGACTGCGCTAACTTGTAACGTAGAAACCCGGGACTATTTCCGCCGACCGGAAGTGGTTATTGGGTAAGACGAGGGCGCACGGAAGCGGCAGCTGGCGTGCCAAGACGCCGTTAAACAACGCCGGGCTGACATGCACGTATTACGTATCCCTGCATATGTCGGTACTCGGTATATATAAGCAGCGCGTATTAGGCGCATTAGACGTAATCGACGCCCACCTGCCCCGCGGCAATTATTCCCTAAAAAACCTCTTTCACTCTTACAACTCTCCGCTCTCTCTCGCAATCACACATATGCACATATCCCCGCCAGATTCTTCTGAATGTCAACACTCAACAGTCACGTAGCTGTACATGTACTGACACCGGCAAGAAGCCGCTGCCGGCGCTGCAGCGTGTTGGCACTGACTTCCGGTTGCTCAGTAGCTGGAAAGCGCAGTCAAGACGTCGGTCTACTCGCTCCTTTATTTTCCCAATGCTGTAACTGTACACGCCGCACCACAATCGGGTGTTTTTTTGGCCGTTATTGTACGCTGTCGTTTACCTTGTCGTGCCGGCACGCGTACACTTATTCCTCATCAATACATTATTGACTTCGCCAGCATAACAAAGTGCACTACTTCTGTCGGCATTGATCGCGGAAAGCGGAGACTTTTTTATATGCATCGATAAGAAGTTGGAAGGCTACTACAATATACGCGCTATTTTTGTACGTAGTGTTAAGTTGTTAACAAGCAGCGGCGTTTAGCAGTGCTGGTTGTTATGTATGTATCACGTGCCGGCAATAATCTTGATGGCGGTGACGACGGCACATCCGGTGCGGAGTGTAATCGGATGCCGGGAGTAATGCTGGCGCTGTTGACTGTTGACGGTTGACTCTCCACACTCGCGCTCACCTACACCGAATTTATCTGCAGATTTACGCGGCCCAGTCAGCGTAATTATATCCCGCTGGGTTGGATGGCGCTGCTGTCTCTCTGGATCGCTTAATGCGCCTCCAATTCCCGGCTCCACCGCCAGCGAATCCTCCTCAGCGGAAAATTGCATTTAACTGTCCGCTTCGCGGGATCCGCGGCTCACCGGTGTTTCTTACAGGAATTTGCAGGCGGGTGTCGTAGATATGTTGCTACGTGTATACCGGAAAATATCCTTCCTGTTATCGAATTAACGTTCAACGCAGCGGCGATTATTTTTATTCCACTGACCCTCAACCTGACTTGCATTGGATATTTGTTGGATATATATTGAGTATTTCATATATGCACAAATCTGTATATAATGCATATACCGGCAAATTTTCCCGACAGACTATCCAATAAGCGCTTCACGCAGCGGCGATTATTTTTATTCAACTTACCTTCAACTTAACCAAGCGTTGACTGGATATTTTTGGGATGTTCCCTGGATAACTTTTGCCCCATATCCGGATTATTATACGAATAAAGTAGTAACGCAGCGGCGATTATTTTTATTCAACTGACCCTCAACCAAGCGCCGTTTCTTGGATGTTCTTGGATGCTTCCTTGTTTATTTCTGGATATATAACAGGGAATTAATGATTAACGCAAGCTTATGGAGTGGTCAGCCAACGCCAGCCTCTCCAACACATCCGTGCCCACACGCTCCCTCTTCACGACGGTGTGCAGCCTAACCATCGTGCTGACCGCCGTGGTGGGCGGCCTCCTCAACCTCCTCATCATCGCCGCCTTCGCGCGCCGCCGCAGCCTCCTGACGCCCTTCACGGCGCACGTCCTGCACCTGTGCCTGTCCAACCTGCTCCTCATCTTCACCGCCACGCCGCTGCTGGCCCGCCACAGCCTCCTGGGGCGGTGGGACATGGGACGGGTGGCGTGCCGGTTCTACCTGTACTGCGTGTGGACGTTGTACTGCCTGCCGATCCTGCAGCACCTCTTCATCGCCTACGACCGCCTGCTGGCCGTCTGCTGGCCGCTGCTGTACCGCAAGGCCAATAGCCTGGCGGCGGTGACGGCGTTGAGCGGGCTGGCGCTGGCCTACGCCCATTTGTGGGCGTTGCCGCTGCTGTTGCTGGACGGCCGGCGCCGGCTAGCCGCCGACGAATGGCAGTGCTTCGTGGATATCTACGCGTGTCCGCTGCACGCCATCACTGTCCAGCTGATGCTCTACGGACTGCCCATCCTGGCCACCTACGCCGCCGCCCCGCTGGTGGTCGCCAAGGTCTGGCACAAACGCCTGAGACGGATGCGGATGCACAGTTACGCCTTACCCGGTAAGTTTAAATACATCCAAACAATTTATACAATATGACACAGTAATTTTTATAATGTACTCGTATATTAGATGTGTTTTATTTATTCTTTTTTATTTTTTTATTTTTTTTGTATCACATCTTTTTAACTGACGCAATTACCGCACGCTGGTCGAAGCAGTTAAAGCAGAAAAATCGAATTGGAAAATCGACAAATAAATCGAAATTAATATTATTTATCCTCCTCCTCTTTAAACAGCCGAGGCTGATGATTTGCAATATCTATATTGATCAACATGCGGAATGTTTTATCAGTTCAAAATGGGTTGCGGCAATTGTATTATACAGAGCGGAGCTTAATGTTATTCATGGCCGGCACTGTTGTTTTCACTATACCAAATTTTGTAGCGTCTTTATTATTTTATAATGAAAACCTTGGGAAAGTATGTGAAAAGTTTGCCCAAAAAAAGTAATATGCTACTGTGTTTTCGATGCGGTGCGCTTAAAGATGTACCAAGTACAGATCTGTATTAATATTAAGGACTGTTACGAGTAACTGTTATATCCGCTTGTAAACAATCAGGCGCATTGATTGATCCTCCCATATTCCGCCATCCGCCGCAACGCTTTAAGCGAATAATTATCGAGCGAGCAAACGAAGACAAAAAACGACGCCGGCCGGCAAACGCCCCTGGGTTCGGCTTTTAACTTAATGTACCGTACTTTACGCGCATTAGCGGGGTAGCGTTAACGGCTTGAGAAAAAGCAGTGATTTCTGCGGTTTCGTCGTCATCCGGTGTGACGTCATTCGACATCCGGAGTGACGCTTATACTATACAGAGGGGCGAAGCCGGTGCCGGCTGCTTGGAACTGGGTTAATTACGGGTCTTTTTGCTGCGATGCAGAACAAAGAAATAATTATATGCATCATTGTGGTATCTGCATATATGACATATATATATGACGTATATGCGCTACTGTTAATGCTTTAAAAAACCAACAAGAAACGTTGACACATGTGCCGGGTGCAGTGAAAGAGGAGACATGAATCGAGATTCTGGATGGCTATTCAGATTTCAATGGCGCCGGCTGTAAACAGTCAACAGTGCTAATCGATCCCGACCGCACTACCGGCGAACTGCCATCGACTGCTCCTTGAGACTGCGGCAGCCGCTGATTGCGTCTTCCACGCCGGCTTATTTACCGGTTAAGCCGTCCTTGTCAACGCGCTGCTTCCGCTTCGTCTCTAGCACTGCATGAACGTGACCTTTACCCTCATTAACGCTTAATACATAGCGTTATGTACCCATCTGTTTAATGTTTGATTTACCCGTACCTTAACGCCTACACTAGGTTATACGTAACACATAATACCGTACAGTACATCGTTGTGAAACGCATCTGTAGGATAATAATTAGAATAATTATCTATAAACAAGAACCCATATAATTCAACCTATACTTATTTACTGAATTTATATAAAATTTGTATATCTTTCTATATAGCACAGTTACAGGTTATATATATTTATGTACGTACTGTACGTGCATACGTAACTGTAATTATACGCGTATTTCGATTTAATATGAAACTAAGAATAATATTATCAATATCAAATTGAAACACGTAAATAATTACAGGTATACTACGTATGTATATATATCTTACGGTTAATTTAATACGCATCCTTTATACATACACAAAACTACTGCAATGGCCTATTAACTGGGCACTGCATTGCAGAGCCCACGGACGACATGGTGAAGTACGAGCCCTCGGAAGTGTGCTCCTTCAACCCGGCCAGCCTCCCCGGACGGCACTCGCGGCAGTCCAGCCTGGCGCCCCTGCCCAGCTACCCCAGCCACTGCAGCCAGACCCCCAGCCACGCCTCCAAACCGCCCTCCTCCCAGACCCTGACCTTTCTGCAGTTCCTGCGCAAGGACCCCAAGCTGTACCTGTTCTGTCTACTGGTGTCGGCGGAGATGTTCTTCTGGGGCCCCAAACTGACCTACTACCTCCTCTTGAACAACCCCGCCTACTTCCACCCCGACATCCTGCTGGCCGTCACCGCCAACTACGGCCTCCTCTACTGCACCGATCCCCTCATCTACCTCTTCTGTCTGGACGGTCTCCGCAAGGAGGTTATCAGCATCCTGCGCTGCCGGCCCCGCACCACTCTTATATAACGAAATTGTACATGCCTCACTCACCTGATCATGACCTTTACCGTGATTGCACACCGATCTTTCCTTTATTGGATTTCACCATTTTGTAAATTATTTTTGATATCCAACGTGACCTTTACGCTGCACAATAAAATTACACATATAATATATCTCGCATTGATTTGTAAATAATCTGGATAATTTATACATTTTGTCGTGACCTTCATGTTGCACAACAAAATCACAAAATAAATTAATTCCATATTAATTTGCAAATGGTTTATCATAATTATCGTGACCTTTATGTCGCACAATTAAATACTTGTACATATGATAATTATATACATATGCATATCTCTTATTAATTTGTGAATATTTTAAGCAAACAGGTTCAGCAGTGACCTTTTGGTCACTTTGTTCGAAGAATTCAGTTAGCCAATGAACACCGCACACATTACTCTTTAGTCGCATATATACGCCGCAAGCGTTGGCCATTTTGCCATTTTAGTATGTGTACAGAATAAAATGTGGACCGGAAGTACTGCGGTCTCAGCGTCTGGCGCTACGCATGCCGGCCACGGTGGGCACCAGCGTGCTCTTGCGGCGCCCGGCGGCGGCCGCCCTGACCTTCTGCAGGCTCTCCGTCTCCGAGACGTCCGAACCGCGTCGCGGCGAGTCTCTACCCGCGGCGGACGGCGACTCCTCGCTCTCGGCCAGGATGTTGGCGGCCGTGTAGCGACGCGTGAAGGCGTCCATCTTGGCGAAGCGCTGCAGCATCTTCTCGTCTTCCGGACTCAGCTGGCTCGGACGCCGCATGCCGTCTGTCAATTATATAATTTCATATATTCGATAAAACGCATAGTTGTGTATATGTACCGGCATCCGTGCGCTGCGGATTGGGCACACGCTTCAACCAGGCGTAATGCAGGACGGCGTAGATGAGGCCCACCACCATGCAGCCGCTGCCCCAGATGATGTAGGTCAGCCGCGGCTGCAGCTTCTCAAACATCACGCCCCCGGCCAGGCCGCCCACGCCGCGACCTACACCAGGACAAGGTCGTCACCTTTAATATGACCTGCCGTTCCCATAACGCTGCTCTTCATTGCACAAATGTTCTGCGCTTGCGCCTTGTAGCATATATACTTACGAGTACGGTAGATGTCGGTATTCATATTGCGCAAAAGCTTGTGGCATATGAAATTACAGATGCCATTAATATTAATTACTTGATACATGTACATATGTACAATACAGCACCGTAAATACGGGATAAGGATTGCATGTTAAGATAAATACTGCACCTTTATTTGTTCTATATATTTACGTATAAAAATTCAAAAAGTAACTTATAATAAACTGGAAGTAAGTATTTTAAAATAAGTTATGTAATAAATATACATAAAATATGCCCAATTTGAATATATGTATATTATATATATACCCATCGCGTAATGTACGCTGCCGATGACGCCCTGCAACGTGGCCAAATAATCGGGCGCAATTTTGCCGCAATACACGGAGGCGACCACCCACAGCAGGGAGGTGGTGAAGGCCTCGAGGATCTCGACGGGGAGGATGAGGAAGGGGTTGTAGGTGGAGCTGTAGGCGAAGAAGCGGCAGCCGTACAGCAGGAAGCAGCCGATGAAGACCTTGGTGTGGCCCATGTGCCGCATGATCCACGTGCTTCCGGCCACCACCGGCAGCGCCGCCACCGAGGCGACCGTGTTGGTCATGCCCAGCACCCACGTCGGCGACTGCAGGTCCTCCATGAACCAGAACAGGTAGCTGCCCAAATTTTATCTTATTTTAATTTAATTTAATCTAAATTTAATTTGAATTTAATACTTTATTCATTTTTATTATGACAAATTTTATATATGGATATTTTCTTTTGTTTTTTAAATTTTTTTAAAATTGGATGTTAATTTATTATGATTTATTTTAATTTAATGCTAGCACACAACCGTCAGTAGCTGCGCTTAACACTGACTTTTCCAGAAATCCCCACGCGCATCCCGCCAGGAACATCATGACGACGAAGACGAAGACCTTGGGATTGCGCAGCATCTGGCCCATGTTGGAGACGATGTTCTCGGCGGCGTTGCGCAGACTCAACGTCATGAAACAACTGATGACCAGTGCGGCCGAGTGCATGGCGCCGAAGGTAATGAAGGAGGGCGCGTAGTTGGGCGAGCCGGTGTACTGCGAGGCCACGCCCACCAGGTACCCCGACAGCGGCGGGAAGATGGCCACGCCGATCAGCGAGAACATCCGCTGAAATCCCAGATCACCTGCAACACACCCGGTTGATTACGGAGCGCCCGTGACCTTTCGGGGACTGACCTCCGTGCTCCTCCGACATCTGGTAGGCGGCGGCGTCCATCAGCGGCATCAGCGTGGAGCCGACCATGCCGGCAAGCATGCGCAGAGCGAAGTACAGCACGAAGACGAGGGTATGGTTGGCCGGCGGCGTCAGCACCCGGCAGCTGCCTAGGAGACCCACAACCGCCGCGCAGCGCACCTCGCAGTCCGGGTGGTCGGCGGCGCGGCAGCCGAGGCGCGTGGAGGACTGGCCGTTGAGGGAGAACTGCTGGATCCACCAGTCGTTGGTGCGGGCGATGCGCTGGATGAAAGCGTTGGTCAGGCGCGGACCGGAAGTGTCGCCGGTGCTGCTGTCCGCCAGGGGGAGGCAGTGGCGCCAACCGGAAGTGGTGGCGTCCACGCACAGACTACTGGCGTTTCTGTTAAACACGGCCTTAACGTATATATATTATTCATACAACATATATATATTTTTTATATAACGTATATGTAATATATATATAACGTATCACGTATCTGTATATATGTATATTATTGAACTAATTAATGAGCCGTGCTGACCCGCAACGGCCATAGGCACGGCATTCCCGCAGCTGGATCTGCGACTCCAGGGCGTCCGGGCCCGGCCAGGAGGTGGTGTTGGGCAGGCAGTCCTGGTCCATCACCGAAAGGTCACTCAGCAGCGGGCGGTCCAGCGGCGCCGGCAGCCGGCCCGGGGCGGCGGCGCAGGGCAGGGTGAGGTTGAAGCGGACGTGCTGGAAGTCGGTCATGTGGATGCGGGAGACGGCGGAGGGGACGGCGAAGCAGAGCAGGAGGTGGACGAGGATGCTGAAGAGGTTGAAGCCGATGAGGACCAGCTTGTAGTTGCCGATCTTGTCGGCCAGGAAGCCGCCCAGCAGCGGGCCCAGACAGCTGAAGAAGGGCAGGATGCCGTAGATGATGGCCGACTCCGTCAGGGACAGGCCCACGCTCTTCATGTGCACCGACAAGTACGGGTACAGCGCCGCGATGCCTGCATAAACAACGCCACTTCCGCTCGTACTTTGTATACCCTAACTATTTACAGAAAATTAAAACAATAATAATCATACTGAATACTGATTAATTACGGACTATGACGCGTTATACTGAGCACTTTAATATTAACGATAGTAACAATTATATCGTTAATGATTTGGCTAATCCAGAACCAGTCACAGTAAGTAATTAAAAATTAAATTACTAGTGCTTGTATAGATATAGTCTTAATTAAACAACGTAATAAAATAATAATTTTTAATACATACGTATTGCAGCTATTTTAATTTATAATAATCTTTTTGAGCGCTTTTAATCATTTTGTAACCGTCGGCGTATTTATATTTTAATGTTTATCATGTGTACTGACCTCCGTACATAAGGAGCATAAGGACTTTAAGCGGGACCAGTTTGTAGTTGATATGGAACCATGCCGGCTTCCTTTTACGAGCATCTATAAATGCCGGCAGTGTCGCGCCGTAACCGCCGCTTCCATCGTCCCCGCTGCTGGACGGCTTCCGCTCGTCACCGCTGCCGTTGGGGATGTACGACACTTCCGACTCAAACGCACCGACTTCCGGGGGGCTGACATGACGACGTAAAGGCGGGGACAAATGCCGGCATGCAGCGAATTCGAATATTTCAACAGTAACGCAGTATCCGGCGTATGCTGATAATTGAACGAAGCTTGTATACTTTATGTACGTATAATAATTATGTACGTATAATAATTATACCATAATTGAAATCAGTCGAACAACAAAGATACAGGATCGAAAAAATAACGATAAACACGCAACAAGTTACAATCGTATACGAGTACTAATGCAGCGGAACCGTTCACAGCCAGGTGAATAGAATACTGACTGGCGTGTTTCCGGTCAGAGCCGCTATTTACGTACAGTACATACACAAATCACATGTACCGCAACGTTCGACTGCCTTCTTCGCAGCCATTGATTGGCCAACGTCGTATAATCACTGGATTTATTATTTCTCTGAGAATCCTCCAAATCCATTAAATTTCTTATGCAACTTTAAGGACTCAGTCGAAACAGATGTTTATACAACCAGCAGCGCGCATTTTATATATATAAGGGTGGAGAAATCTTCCCGACAAGCGCGCACGTAAGCCTCGTGGATCATAAAACGGGCTTTAGTATTTTTGCAGCCAACTGTTGAGGAAATAAATTTAACGAGAACCGTTCAGTTTCCCGTTATACTGCATAACCGACGCGGGAATGGCCATAAAAACCGATAAGCGGCGAACGCTTCGTTCTGGTTCGAGTACAGTGCTGTGCGGTGCATCCGCCGGTTGCCGCTCTGCGGGCGGCAGCTGCATTTTGCGCGGGAGCGCAGGCAGACTGGCTGTCAGACAGCGTCAGTGGGTCAGTGCCAGTGGCTAACGCCGGTCATCGCTTTCTAACGTCTCTCTGCTCTCTCATTCATTGTCAATTGCGCAACAGGCTAGCCTTGTTGACTCAACAAGAGTTGCTCATTTTTGCGTCCATTGTAAGTACTTACTCGTACACTACTGCAGTACGATATAAAACGTGCAAATTTACTGCGGAACGCCACGTGCTTAATCCACGTGCGCTGAACGAATCCATCTTGTGAATTGTGTCTGTCAATGATTCAATCCAAGTTGTAAATTTTTATTTTAAAAATACATCTTATGGTACAAAAAATTATTACAGTATTTTTTGTACAAAAAAAATTTTATTATTTTTTATATTTAACCTTTCCCGAATTACTGCCCCAGTGTGCCTGTATTTCTTATCAACCTTTTGTGGCTTTACTAAAATATCACGTGTTCAAGATGGATCTAGTCGATCCCGTTGTGCTGCAGTGGCTGGTGGACGCTGGAGAGATCCGCATTGGCGATACAGGCCGACCCAACGCACCCTTACTGGTCGCGGCCGCGCTCCCTGCTGATCCTGCCCCCGCGCTGGAGACTCTTCCGGAAAATCACGTCGACGAAGATACTCAAGTAAAAAAAATAAAATAATTAGTAATTTCTCCAGTCGTACGTTCAGCCGTACGTACGATACATTACTGCTAAATTTTTCCTTGACCGGTTCAGCTTAAACCGGACCGCAAACCGAGTTGTATTTTCTCGGTCTTAGTCAACTGCAAACTTTTCTTCAATACTCTTACTGCGTTATCCTAAAAAATTATCAATTAGGTAGATTAATATTTCTGAATTCACTAACCTTTCTAACACAAAATGATCACATTTCCAAAAACTTAATTTGTCGGCTCCGTACCGGGCCGGCCGGCCGTCGTACCGTGGGCGCGTGATCAACGTTGAGGCTGATGGCTCTTGCCTTTCTCTACTTTGTTCAGTTTCGTGTTGGGTTCCGAGCGCAGCAGCTGAGAGAAATCAGAAATCTGGCAGCACAATATTGCTTTTAATTTTTACGTTGACAAGATTTTCCTTTCTTAATTCCGCTTCGAATATTTCTTTACTGTAAACGTGTTTCTGATTGTTTTACTGGTAACCTGATTCCTCTGAGAAATGGTGAGTAGAAGTGTAGAAACGACAAACAGCAGAAACAGGATATAGAAACGGGCACTGCGCTGCTGCGTTCGATGCTGCGTTGAAAGTCCGTGCGATCCGCGCGTTTGCCTTTTGAGAAACCTCTTTACCTGCGTTTTGCGCCCTTCATAAAATAAAAAATCCTTGGCACATTCGTGTTTTCATACGGTCATTGTGTGTTCTTTCGGGTTTACTAAAGTTTTGCATGGATTTCGTGAGTTCGCTGAAACCAGTCCACTGAACGTTGTGACGTTGTTTACCATTTTCACAGTCTGGTACCCGCGTCGCCCACGAGCACCGCATGGCCGTCCGTCACGCGGAGCTGAAGCGCAAGGTCGAGCAGCGTCGAATGACTCGCGACAAGACGGCCGAACTGGACTCCGTCGTGAAGGCACGCCAGGCGAAGGAGGTGGAGGAAGCCCTGGAAAAGATTCGCACGGTAAGCAATCAATACGGCGCATGGGGCTCACTTCACTGTTACAGCCGCTTGGTTTATGCTGTTGTACAGGTTTCGGGCCATTTACACTATATTTTATTTCGCCCGTTTTTCCCATTTTCTGCGCGGTAGTTGTAAATTGTGTGACGCGTCTCCGCAGTGGGGAATTCCAGATTTTATAATTGATAAAAAATCTACTTTGATAACGCTAAGATGTAAACCGACTGTAATCCGCAATGGTGAAGTGAGGGCGATGGACGACGTGGAAGTTGTTGCGTCATCTTTGTTGTCTGTTTGTGCAGGATGTCTACAACTGCGGAGTCCTGGGATGTCGCCGGTGCCGTCCGCCGAAGCAGGTGGCCCGCATGAGCACCAAACCCTCGGCCAAGGCCCCGCGCAGCGCCAGTCCGGCGCCTGTCTTGGAAGTGTTGACTCACAAAATGGTCCGTGGCCAGTGTTTTCCTTTTATTTGCTTTTTTATTTCTGATTTTCTGTACTCAGTTATTTATTGATTTTGCTATTCTTTTTTATAATTTTGTTATTATCCTTAATTGTAGTGTTATTATTCCCCTTAATTATAGCGTTATACCGTTTTTGTTGCTATTTTTTAAAATCCGTTATAATTTCATTTCGGTGGTGTTGAGTGACTGTTGAGCGTTGCGCGTTTTGTGCAGGAGAAGGACGTCGTGTGGATGTGGTGCAAGCCAGCCACGGCCAAAGCCCACCCCGACTACCGCCGTCAGTGCCAGGTGCCGGCCCCACTGCGTGAAGCCTACGTGCAGAAACTACAGAAACTCCAGCGCATCCCCACGGAGGCCGAAGGCTGGTAAGCAAAATTCGGCATTTTATCGTTATTCATTTATTATTATCATTTATTTGTAAATAATTATTTTTATTTATTGCTGTTTATTCATTTGTTGTTACTGCATTCATGTTTATGTATTTTATTAAGTAATTAATTTTTGTTGTAATTTATTGTAATTTGTAATTGTTTTTTCTCAGTATTTCCTATTTAAATTCTTGGTTTTTCTCCTGTTAATCGCCTCGGTTGCTCGTTGCTGTAGGACGGTGGAGGACGAGTCGAACTTACGCGCGGCCATCCACCCGCACATGAGCGCCAAGCAGATCCGTCAAAACCGCGAACTACAACAGTTCCAGGACACGGCCCAGTGGGACGCCGACACCAAGAACGGGAAGGTGGCCGGCAAGAAGCGCAAGGCGCCCAAGGACGACAACAAGACGGGCCCGGCGCTGAACGAAAACGGCAACCAGTACTATGAAATCGAGAGCATTCTGGGCGCGGTGATGAACCAGGGCAAGAAGTACTACCTGGTCAAGTGGGTCGGCTGGACGCCGGAGAACAACTCCTGGGAGGAGGAGACCGCCTTCGCCGGCAGCAACCACCTGCAGGAGGAGTTCTTCCAGAAATACGGGTACGTGCATTTACTGGATTTTAATTGCGCTCGTTACAGTACATAAAAAATTTATCAAATTTGATTTATCGAAGAAAAACTGAGTAATTTAATTTTTCTGATAGGTAAACCATTCAGTTAGTTAGCTTTGAACTCTAAAAAAAAAGTTAATTTAATACGAGTACTCTTGATATCAATCATTTTAATTTCTTCAAGAAATACGGAGGATTTAATTTTAATACTGCTAATTATTAATTGAATAACAAACTTGATTTACACATTGAGAAACAGTGATTTGATTAATTAGCTTTGTTTTCTTGCAGAAATACAAATATGAGCAGTTTAAATTAGTCCGTATTTATTTTGTTCAGCTGATTAATTAAATTTGAATCCTTCAAAAAATGCAGATAATTTAATCAGGATTTAATTGTGTAATTAATTGGAATTGAACTCGTTGATGCAGGAAAGTGACTTGGCGCAATCCGCGCGTGATGAGCCCCGAGGGGGAGGCGCACGAGGCGTGGCTGGTGAAGCTGGAGAAGACGGAATACGCGGACAGCAAGCAGGGCGCGGCCAAAGCGGGGGAGGCGGAGCCGGCGTCGGAGAGCAGTCAGAGCGGGGAGGAGCCGTCCTCGGGCAGCCAGACCAGCCAGGGCAGCCAGGAGGGAGAGGAGGAGGCCGCGTCGTCGCCGGTGCGCCCCCACCAGGGCCCGCTGAAGCGCGACGGCGAGGGCGAGGAGCTGTACGAGGTGGAGCGCATCGTGGGGGCGCTGCTGCAGAGCGGGCCCGGCCGCAATAACAAGATGTGGGTGCTGATCAAGTGGCGCGGCTGGGAGCTGGCCGAGTGCACCTGGCAGAAGGCCACGACGCTCAAGGAGGCCGCGTGGGCCCTCAACAACTTCTACGCCGACTACGGGTCAGCGTAGAAGTTCTTCTTTAATTTTTACTTGACATTTGTACAGATTTATTATATCTTGTATTCATATTAATTCTTATTCAGTCAATATTACACTCAGAATTATTATTTTCATTATTTATTCTTCTACAGAGTATTATATATTTATAATTTGATTACGTTTATTGTGGGTGGCTTGAATTATCGTAGATTAATTTTTAAAACTGGTAATTTATTGTCGTTACTCATGGGAATTGTTTTAATTACTTTAATTCGGATAAATAAATCTGTTGTTGTTGTTGTTGTCAGGAAGCCGACGCAGATGAGTCCGAAGATCCTGGCGCCGGAAGGCCGCCACTTCGAGGACATGCAGGCCGCCGCGGGCGCGGCGCAGCGCGCCAAGACCGGCGGCCAGGTGGGCCGTCCGCGTAAGCGCACCAAACAGGACTGAGCGGCGCGCCGGGGAGGAATAGTGGCTGTTGCAGTGGCGCACCGGAATGGTTGGATCTGTTGGTTGGTTTCTTGCACAGGCGGCGATATTCTCGTTTCTTGCCCTTCCTATTCCTAACCTTATGGACAGAGTATTTTTGTATGTTTTTTGTGTAATAATTCCCTGTTCCTAATCAGACAATTTCCGCGCGGGGCCCAGGTTATTTCGATTTTGTAGGATATTTTTGATGTGTTGGTTGAGGCCTTCCGTTAGTCCGTTCACTTGTCAGACCGAGACCAGTGACGATAATTTGATACTACTCTCTTTTTCCTCAGGCACACCGACAGCGGCGCAGTGCGATGGTTCAGCCGCGATTTGATTAGTTTTTGGAGTTGTTTTTGTTAGTTTGTGCAGCAATTAATAAAACACTGTAACCGCACAGTTTCCCTCGCTTTACGTTGTAAATTTGCCAGGAATTTCGCAAAAAATATTGTGACTAAAAAAACCGAAAATAAGCCAGAATTCTATGTAGAAAAAAAAATACATGCAATTTAAATGGGAAATTGTCCGTTCTGTTGATAAAAAAAAGCAGAAAAGGTTCATGTCACGCAGCGTCAATACATGATGGAGATTACATTAAGTAGGCTGTCCGTCAAAATAATAATTGATTAGAAATAAATAATGTGTTAAAAACTCTGTTCTGAATGACAACGAAGCAGAATCGTGGAAACAGGAAGGGGAGTGTATGATCCGCCTCAGTCGGTCTTCTTGTCGGCGTCCGCGTCGGCCGGCGTCGCGGGGTGGTCTTCGTACTTGAACATCTCGCGCAGGTCGCCCTTCACCAGCGCCAACAGCAGCGGCACGCCCAGACACGCCGGCACGAGGTACAACAGCGCCGGCTACGGGAAAACGACAGAAAAATATGTTTAATAAATTCATATAAAATAATAAAATAAATCCACCGACAGAAATCAGAAATCAACTCGTGCCTGAATATTGCTCAATTAAATACAGAAGGAATACAAGAAATTGATCAACACCAATTCATCAGCAAGATGAAGAGTAAAATAATACTGATCAAGATTAAAATGAAAATGAATAAAATAACTGCATAAATAAATGAAAATAATTAGCAATAAATCCTGTGGATATTCGTGAAAAAAAATAACCGGGTGGTTTACCTGGGCGTGTTTGAAGACGTGCATGACGACGATGGTGGCGAGGAGGCCGAGGAAGTAGGCCAGGAAGGTGGCCCGGAAGTACCAGTGGAAACGCCGGCCGCTCTTCTCCTGCATGCTGCAACCACGCCACAGCAAGGCTCGTTAGTATCACAGCAACGAAACCGATGGCTGAATTAATTTGTTTAAACTTATTTTAGTTCGAAAAAATAATCATCTGTATATTTCTCCTTTAACCAATAATCATAAATAAAAAATAAAAAAATTCAATTATTTTAACAGTTTTAATTTATTATTATCATAATAACGCTAACTTGTAAGGCTAAGTAAAGAAAACAAAATAATTCCCACAAATAATAAGGACTTAAAATGGATAAAAAAATATTATCAATAATTAATCACTTAAAAATGAAGAAATAAATGGATGAATGGGTGTACTGACTGGTGGTCGAAGCGGAGCATGAGGGCGATGAAGATGCCGGGGATGACGATGTCGCCGAGGCCGAGCATGGCGAAGTTCTTGGCGAAGAAGCCGTGCTCCCACAAATCCTGCGGGAAGATGACTGCAACCGAGGGGAACGCCATATTAGCGATTAATCAAGAGTGGAAAAGAGAGGAAATCAACATACGCTTGATGGGCGCCTCGAAGGACTTGGCGACGAAGACCATGACGTTGGAGCCGAAGACCCAGAAGATGTCGTAGAAGAACAGGCCGCCCAGCAGGATCACGCCCGTCATCACCGTGTTCAGCGTCAGCAGCTCGATGGCGTTCAGCGAGAAGGCCAGCCCGAACAGGTTGTTGGCGATCCAGTGCTGCACATCATTTCACATTAATTCACTGCCCATTCATTTATCACCAGTTTATTCTGAATTAATTCGTCAATTTTTATTCCAAATAAATCAGCCGTGAATTAATCAGAATTTTAATCTGAATTAATTTTATAATTTTAGCAGCCCGTGAAGCGATGCGGCTGCGCTGGAGCCTGGATCAGCACCGTAAGAAAAACTTTGAATAAGCAGCTGATTAAGAAAAACTGCAAATACCGGTAAACAGCGGTTAAATTATTTGGAGAGGCAGTTCGTTTTAAATACATAAAAATTACAGGAAAAATCTAAATACATTCACTAAAAAAGAAATAAAAAATTCATTTAAAATGCAAAATTCATTCATTTAAAATACAGAGAAAAATTCAGGAAGGTTTGGAAAGAGTGATAAAGGGAGACTGACCTTCTGCAGCATGTACCAGACACCACAGCCAACGCTGAGGAGGAAGGCCAGCACGTTGGCGTAGCCAAACTCCAGCTCCACGTGCGCTGCAGTGAGAAGAAAACAACTGACCGGAACCGGTGAAAATGTCAGCATTCAGCGGCGCAACTTACGCACGACGGTGTCGCCGGTCTTGGCGGTGAAGGACAGCCGGAAGCGAGGCTCCCGCGGGATCAACGGCAGCCGCTCCGTCAACGGCCTGCAATCACAAGACACCCCTTACTTGTTAGCTTTATTACCCATGATTTAATTTATTTCTTATCTGAATGTATTTTATTTGTATTTTTATTTCTGATCAGTTATTCATTCATTTATTTAATCATCCAGTCCAACAAGTGAAAATTACGTACGCCAGGAAGTTGGTGAGGGAGAGGATGCCCAGGACGAAGAAGTAGGATGTCAGCAGGTAGTTCACGTACTCCTTCCCGAAAAACTGCAACACAAACAAAAAACATTATTTTTAGAATTTTTATTATTAAAGTAGCTGATGCAGCCGTCAATAAGTGATGCAGCTAAAAACAATTATCAATGGTATAAATTTTATCAATAAAAAAATACATTATTTTTATGGCAATATGCACGATTAATAAATAGGTAATTAATATTACAGTAGAATAATTCAAGCACAGCAGTGCCGATAATTATGCAAACAGCAGAGAAAAGTATCGAATAGTTGTTTGTTAAAAAAAGCCATAATAATTCCAAGAATAAATATGATTAAAATAAAATAATAACGGCACCCACCGGCGCCAATGACGATTCACAAATTCTTATCACCATTATCCAAAAACAATATTTTTGTTTCAAATTTCACATCCAGTGATAAAACGGTTCAGACAGAGATATTCTGCCATTATCCAAACAGAAACAGACATGCAAAATTATTATTCATTTACTGCAACAATTATCCAAAAATTACTACCGATCCACTGAATACTGGATAATGAAAATAATAAATTAAAATAAAAATAATACTGATAATTTAATAATAATAATTCATTTAATGACTGAATAGTAAAAAATGCTGATTATTTTGGAACTTACGTGGAAAAGCAGGTAGAGGCCGAAGAGCGCACAGCTGGCGATGACGGGGAACATCATGGCGTCCTTGGCCGACATCTTCTCCGGCTGCTTGTCCTTCGGCAGCGTCTGCAACACACCACCCCACCGTTACCCAGCCGCCCCCGCGCCCCCGGGGGCCCCCCGAGGGGCCGTCGTCCCTACCTTGCTGTGCTTCTGGAACTTGACGGACTTGAAGGAGCCCAGGTAGATGGGCAGCAGCGCCATGATGACCAGGCCCGTGTAGGCCGTCAAGAGGCCCTGGAGGGTGGCGGGGATCTTCTTCCCGGACAGCGCCGCGTCCGTCCCGTTCGTCCCGTTCCCCCCCAGACCGTCCAGCGCCGAGACGTTCGTCCCGTTCACCTTCAGGTCCAGGCCTTCCGTCTGCGCGAAGGCGTCGCGGAACGCCTTGCCCAGGTTCTCCACCACGGCGCCCAGCTGCTTCCCCACCAACTCCCCGAAACTCATCCTCAACGAAACTGCGTCCACTCAAATCAAACGACACACAGTCTTGTAACTGCGCTGATTCACAATCAGCGCTTGAAGATCACACTCCAACAGACAGTGCTCCAGATAGAGGAGATTTTCCCGCTTCTTTTAAAAAAATAAAGGAAAGGTAAAGTGTATTCTGCAAACTGCAGGGAAGGGAGAAAACAAGACCTGCAGGCAGAAATCGGGGAAACACTGACAAAATTTACGCTGAAATGTTTGCGCAAGCGAGTAGCGACGCTGTGCTGACTTGCTGACACGTCAGTCTAAGCGGATCCTCGTGGCGCGCGTAGCACGCATCTGGCAGGCGGTCGGCATTGAGTTCGGCGCAGCTAATCAATTTCCAACACCGCACTGTTGTCACGCAAAAGCGCGCCGGAAAACGCACCGCTCCAAACGATTTCCTCCAAAATATACCACATTCATGCGGAAATTATTTTTCTGTTCAATATAACTTATGTTTTACGGAAACCTCCAAGCTGGAAGTTGCAAACGTAGGAAATTCAGGGGCTTCCGGTGCTTGACCCACCTGCAACCGCTCAAGGCGGCAGCGTACTGTTTACTTTATTTTGACAGTTCGGGAAAAATCCCATACTTTTTCGGTTTGATTATCTTCAGACAAAATACAAATGGCATAAGAAAGCATAAGAACTTAATTACCAAAAAACTGTTTTAAATTATCATTAACGCGGCGTTTGGAAGCAGACTGATGGTAAATCAATATTAATGGAGCTGCCTTGTAAAAACGAAGCCAATTACAGGTTACACAGAATGTTAAACATTGTGCTTTTTATCCAGCCATATTAATGTCTGTGTATCTTTCATCTTGTCAGGCATGATTTGCAGGAATCTTTCAAACGACAGAATTTTAGAGTGGATTAACACTTAATTGTATGATCGTTGGCAATCGGCAATCTGCAGAGTATAGCGAGTGGGCGGGCAACAGTTCGAGTCATTTCCGGTGGCAGTAATATATAATGTTGTGCGATTAACTGACACCGTCCTGGATTTACTGTGTTGTACAGTTAACATGTGCGTCCCCATAACCATAACTCTCGGATAATCCTGCATTCCTGCTACGTCTGCAATACAAATATCCCGAGTAAAACAGTTTGTAAAAAAACGTTAGCTAAACGTTAGTTAAAGGCCAAAATTCGAACATGTTCGAATTTTGGCCTTTAACTAACGTTTGACTAACGTTTAACTAACGTTTTTTTTACAAACTGTTTTACTCGGGTATCTGGCCAGGATAGAACAATCTGGATGGCTTCAGCACCGCCATCCACAAGCAATCAATCACACTTCCGCTAGCGTATGCAGTGGCAGTACAGTACAAACTACTAACGAGTCGTTCACCTTGCGTATTGTGCCGTTAAACAAACTTTTATGCGGCTGCAGCGGTCGACGAGACGGCGCTCAGCCCGTACTTCAATTCCAGCTAGCATCTGCCAGCGCGTATACTATATACTATATAAACCTGCGTATATAAATATAGTGTCGCCGGCTGGGAGCCTGGGAGCATATGCATACCACCGGAAACGCTAGCACTGTACGTACGTTTATTCAGTGTTAATTTCGTGCATTATCCATAGCATAATTGTTATTATATTCACCATCCACACGTACAACGGTACAAAACCTCGTAATATATGTACCTCGTAATACCTTTACTCGTTATACCAAGTACTTATTGAAAATGTTTTTGTTCGACCAGACTTGAAGTCCCCTTGGGGTTGTCTGCTCTTGTGCCGTAATAACAATAATATTAATAATAATTATAGTACTTACTATAGTCTACCTATAGTAGGTTCTTGGTTATACGTACGAATGATACGATCGTCAATGGCGCGCTACCTGTTGCACTTGCAACTGAATGTGTGCATGACACAAACGAATATCTATATAACATTATAACACCAATGCGTCAGAACGGGGCGTAGCGTGACAGCTTCAGGAGTAAGATAATAAATAACAATCACCTTTGCTGATCATCACTACGAGCAGCAATGTTAACTTAACAACCTGCCTAATCTGCGTCCCTGGCACCTTACTTAACCGTTGTACAACACAAACGCGCTGCATCATTATAACCGCCATTATTTATGCCGTTTACGTAATTCGTCGGGCCATGAGATGTACCGCTGCACACCACGTGCACTAATGCCGTCCTTCGCTTCCTGTCATCCCGCACATTTCCCGGAGTCCTTCAAACCCGGACTACCATTCCTGCCGGCACTCCCGGGATGTGCATCCCGGTATAACGGTATTTGTGCGAGGTGCATGGACGTCGTACAGACGCAAATAATGCGTGCTGCGCCATCCGTTCGTGACCGGCGTGTTAAGCAGTACTAGTTAACTGCTTTTCCGGTACCATTGACTATCTCGTCCTCCGTACCACCGACACCTCCCATATACGCAACCAACGCTATCATTGCGGATGACCTTTTACGACCGGCTAATTGACGGTGCGTGCCGGACGTACAGATACGCGCGTTGCGTAATACACCGGCTGCCATTCTGCCATACTGTACGATCTCCTATCAACGTCGGTTTCATTATGCGACTGCCGATGCCTGGCTCATCGGCGCTTCCAAACTTTTCTTCTTCATTCAAACTTTCCCAATAATGCTCTAAAAATAATCCCCGCTAATTATACCGGAGAACAATCTGCCAAATCGTCCCCGATACACGGTACAATCTCCATCTAAATTCAGCGCACAGCGTGCTCATTAATCCCGTTCGGCGTAGCGCCGTTCCCACGCTGCGGCGTATTATGGGAACGCCGTGAATAGCATCCGACGTGTGATCAAGTGCCGGCTGATTGCATTCCCCCTATAACCGCCGCTTTCCCGAAGGGTCATTGTCAACCCGGCACTTCCGTCAGCCGGAATACGTACCGCTATACGTACCACACCGTACGATGTCATTGTGATGCGCTGCGCCACTTGACACGGCCCACGCGGACGCCGTACGTGCCAGTGTTCCCGCGAACGGTGCAGACTAATTATACAGCGCGCGCCACGGGATCCGCCGGGACGCCGCGCTATTTGCACTGCGCCGCATATCTGACATGTATCCCACCGCGGCGCCGGCCGATTCCCATTCATCACCTCGATGGCTCGTATTTCACAATTCACACCAGCCCGCCGATGATTTATATATGCGGTTTATATATGCATCAGCCGACATCATTATCATCGCATTCCCACTTTACATCCCATGTTTACACAATTTTTGTCGGATTATTATATATGGCGACTGATATATACTCATCCTCGCGCAGTTATTTTACGTATTTCGGTAATTAATTTCATGCGGCGATGATTTATGGTGGTTAATAAATGGACGACCTGATTAATGCGACGGACGCCAACGCCAGCGCCCCCGCGCTGGCGCTGCAGTGGTCCGTTTGGGGCGTCTTCAACGTGGTCAGCTCCGTCATAACGCTGCTGCTCAACGCCGGCGTCCTGCTCCTCCTCCTCCGCCCGGCGATCCTCATCCAGCCCTTCACGCTCTACCTCCTCAACCTGCTGGTCAGCAACCTGCTGTGGATCCTGGTGGAGCACCCCCTGGACCTCCTGTCCACCTCCTACGCCCGCTGGTGGCTGGGCGACGCCGTCTGCACGCTCTTCCTCTACGCCAGCTACGTCCTCTCCAACGGTACGTGTTGTTGTTGTCCCTCCACTTCCGGCCATCTGTGTTATAGGTGGCGCTGTTGCAGGGGTCATCTCGGCGCAGGTCCTCATCACCGTCAACCGGCTGTGGGCCGTCACCTTCCCGGTGCACTACCGTGATCACCACACCCGCCGGGTGGCAGTCCTCCTCATCGCCGGGATGTGGGCCTTCTCCCACGTCTGCCTCCTCTCGGGGGTGCTCCTGGACGCCCTCCGCTACCGCCGGCCGCCGGCCCGCTTCGGCTGCGTGGTCAACACCGGCGCCGGCGCCCTGGAGGTCTGGGGCAACGTCACACAGTGGCTCAACTTCAACCTGGAGCTCTTATTCAGCGCCTGCGCCTACTTCTTCATCTGGTATAAACGCCGGCAGCTCCTCCTGGCCCGGCTGCAGCGGGTGTCGCCCCTCCCGGGAGCGGTGCACCGGGAGTCGGACACCTGCCGCGGGACGCTGCCGCTGTCGCCGCCGTCCCGCCCGCGGGCGCGGTCGCAGTCCTTCATGATCCTGACGCTGCTGACGTGGAGTATGTTCCTCAACCAGATCCCGGCGTCCATCTACTTCACCGCGGTCTTTTACGTGGACCCGGCGCGCAGCGGCATGCAGACGCTGTTCCGCATCAGCACGGTGTGTCTGTCGCTGCAGTCCGGACTGAACCCGATCCTCTTCGCCGTGGTGATGGACACCGTGCGGGAGTCCTTCCGGCACTGGCTGCACGGCGTCCGGCGCTGCTGGGCAGCCGCCCGCGGGGGGTGCCGGCGGGAAGCGGCGGCGGGGAGCGGGTGTAGCGTGAAGTGTCTCTGCTCCTCCTGTACCCGCAGCTGGCGCGGCAGCTCCTTCGATATGGCCGCGACTAACAAGGCCACGCCCTCTTCGGACACCTCCAAATAGTCAACACTGTCTGCGTTTCTCCGTTGAGACTTTTCCTGTTAATAAATTAGAGTCCAATTTATATGAGTAATAACAATAATTTGCAAATAAAGAAGACTTACACGAGAAAATTATTCTCGTGCTGACTAGTGAGCGACGCGAACGCACAACGGCAAGTAAGAGCGACCAAGCCAGCGTTGACGTCATGGCGGGTGCTAGCGCGACACCGACAGTCACGCCCAGGGCGGGTGTTGCCGGGGAACGTTCGCTGCTCGCGATCCTTTCAACCGGTCAGAATATATATGCGTCATCGCCGATTTATGGTCAAATCGATTACCGGTGATGACCTTTATCGCTGCATTAATGAGCTTCACAAGGTCGCATATATAAAATTAATGAGCATGATGCTGTATGATCGAGGATGGAGAAAACTGAATCTAGTTTGGTATGACGTAGCGATTTTAGCGGGAAAACTGATCGTTTCCGCCGTTGCCGACGGGAATCGGTATCCCCTTAATCGGCTCGAACAGCGACTGTATGTCTGTGGAACAGCAAGCACACCGTTGATTAACGCTAACGACTAACGCACGCAGGTGCCGCGTACGTGTCGCAGCCGCTTCCGGCGCGCAATTAAGCCGGCTTATCAGGCAATCAGGGCGGCGTAATTGACCGCGATTGCCGGCCAAAAACTTCCGTCACGTACTACATTTCTCTTCCTCTCCGCTCTCCTTACAGCAATCCTATACAGAACCCGGTAAAAAGTACTTAATCAACTAGCACCGGCATAATTCGTTTTGCCGGCGCTCATTGTCGCGCCTGTCACATCCGAGCGTGATTGCGCTGATGAAGGATGACAGGCGGCCATTATGCGCCGGCAGCGGAGATCGATGCCGGCATTGTGCCGGCATCCGCGATCGGACACGGCACTCAGGAGCGCCGCTTTCTTCCACTTCCGGCCGCCTTACCTGCCCTCTTCCTTCCCGCATCCACTCGCAACGGAGACAGCTTAACAGGCAGTTGCGTCAATTAAGCAACACTCGGCAAATCTCGTTTCTTACATCCCGCATTGTGCCGACACTTCGCGACAACGTGCGAGTAAAAACGCAGATGCTTTGGACGCATATTGCGCAGAAACGTGCTTCTCTGCCCCAACCCATCGCTGGGCATATTTTATATATATGCGCTGATTGTGTATTTTAATATCCAATTTATGAATGCGGAACGACTAATCGATTTCCGCTTTTTTATCCGGGAATTCTAGTCTGGTTAATTCCGATAACGAACGAGACTCTAGCCTGCTAAACAGCCACATATGACCGGCAACGAAGGACTGAATAATCTGGACGTATCCCGTTGTTGATTTTTTATTCAATTTTTGAACTGCGGATCGACCGACCGATTTCCAATTTTTTAAATTCTTATTAATTATACGGATATATACCATGCAATGCTTAAACGATACGTTAATGCTGAATTCCACCGACCCGGCACTTTGTCCCAACCAGACCGGCAACGCCTCAACCCCCGCCGACCTGGCGGCGCCCTGGACATACGCCCCCATCTTCACCATCATCGTCTTCACGCTGGTGGTGGTATCCAACGTCCTGGTGATCATGCTCTTATCGCGCAAGTTCTCCTTCAGCAGCCGGCCCTTCACGCTGTACCAGGTCAACCTGATGTGCGCCAACCTGCTCTTCGTCCTGGCGCAGAACCCCCTGGACATCTACAACGACCTGCACGCCACCTGGGCCATCGGGGAGGGCGCGTGTAGTCTGTACCTGTACGCCAACTACCCGCTGGCCGCCGGCGTGGTGCAGTCCCACCTCCTCATCACCACCAACCGCCTCTGGGCCATGACCTTCCCGCACCACTACCGCACGCACCACTCCCTAAGGGTGGCCGGGGCGCTGTGTGCCGGCATGTGGGTGTACGTCCACGTGTGTCTGGGATCGGGATGGATCTTGGACGCCGCTTATTACCGACTTCCGGTGCTGACCGGGTCAGTAGCATACATACAAAATGTCGGACATTTTTTGACCACATTCGCGCATTATTGCTTAAAGCGCAATTTGTACAAATAGTTACTATAGTTCTAAAGTAAATAGTTGTAGAGATAATTTTTTTTTATATGTATAAAATGTATGTATATCATATATGCATATATGTTTTATATATGCATATATATATAAGTAACTAATTTTCCATTTATATATACGTATTTTTATATATATTTTTATATATGTATGAAAATTTTATACATACATAAAAAATATATATACGAAATACGTATATATTTAATACATACGTATTGGTAAGATGCTTTTTGAGAGGACCCAGGAAAAGCGGTCCACTCAGTTCCTGAAGCAGAGAATCAGTATTGCTTTAATGCGAGGTAATGCTGCTTGCGCTCAGGAAACCTTCTGCATCGGTAGGAGGCTGGATGAAGTGTACTATGTGTTGAAATAATGTTATTGCGTGATTTAGCGTTTAAACAATGTTCATTTGTGTAACCCAATAAAAATCCCGTCCCGTATATATTTAATATTTAGTATATGTTTAATATATACGTGTCGTCATAAGTTTGTGTGGTATATACATTTTAATGATTATAATATGTAAATGGCCATTTTTTTGCAGCGGTTGTAATCTGAACGTGGCGGTGCCGGGGCAGCGCCTGTGGGGCATCATCACGCAGTTCCTCAACTTCAACATCCCCATCTTCCTGATGGCGGTGGCCTACCTGCGCATCTACGTCGACTGGCGCCGCCGGCAGGCCAAAGCCGCCGGGCCCAACGGCGAGCGCAGCCTGTACATGGCCACCATGCAGAAGCGCAGCCGCTCCGCCTCCGACTCCGAGGGCGGCCGGCCCACCCGCACCGCGCCCACCGTCTCCGGGACGGCCACCACGGGCGGCGGTCACTCGCATCCCAGCGAGGTGAAGGCGCGCAAGAACGTGCACGGGTTCCTGGTGCTGACGCTGGTGACGGGCAGCGTGATGGTCAACTGGATCCCCTCGCAGGGCTACTACACCGCCGTCCTCTTCACCGACCAGGATCTCAGCACGTTGTTCCGCGTCAGCTGGATCTTGTGGTCGCTGCAGGCGGCGCTCGATCCCTTCTTCATGGCGCTCATGCTGGACGACGTCCGGCTGTTCCTGGCGCGCCGGTTGCGGGGCTTCGAAAGGTCATCCGCCGACTGCGCCCCGGGGCGGCGCCGCGAAAAATCGCGCCCGGCTTCTTCGCCACCAGCTCCAGTATGCAGTTTTCCCGCCAAATTGACCGGGTCTAAAAGGCAGCTAAAGGTCACAGCTGTACTGTCTGATTTGTGCCGCGAATGCGTTGATCGATGGAGCGAATGCGCTGCACTGTCGGATTCAAGGAATGATCAGCTGATCATGACGAAATGGATAGCAGGAAGTGGAGCGTGCAAACGAGCACGACAACGTCCAAGACGATTTCCGGTGGAAGACAACTTTGCAGGCTTGCGTGCTGCTGCTGTGAGATTGACCAGCAGCATGCCTTTCTCACCTTGTATGATCTTTCCTGGTGTTAATAACGACTAAGGATTATGTACCAAGATGTGCCGCTTATTCTATCGGTTGTCGCGCATTCGATCCATTGAGTTTTCAACTAAGTAGGCAGTGGTTTTTACAACGAGTACAGCTCGCATACAAACGCACTCACTGCGATAATTTATTTATCGCGACGGATAGCTAAGCGATCATGCAGAATATGCGAAGCATCATGCAACACGAGCGTTGAGCAGTTAGAGTGCACACGTTCCCAGCTAGCGCGACTGCAACGCAATCCGGACACTATTATTTTGTCAAAGCAGACAGCCACGTGCTAGCTATACATGTATGCCTGTTAGTAGAATCAGCACTGCCGTTGCCTGGCCTCACACGGAACACCTCGTTGATCCCGTAGATGGCCAGTTTGCTCAAGGTGGATACATTTACAACCCGCAGATCCACGTCGTCCCAGGCTTTCGGTCTTCCATCCCAGTGAAATCCACTAAACCTGCACCACAAAAAATATAATTAGTACGTGGCAGGTTCGTTTTCCAGTACCTGGTTCAGCGTTTGCACAGCTGGCTTTCGGGCAGTACAAGGATCAGTCACTACACGCCATGCCTTGGCACTTACCTACTGCCCGTACACAAACCTTCTTTTGTAACAGCAGCCGGTCTGACTGCTGTTCTAGTGGGTTGGTTAATCCACCTTACCACGATCTGTCGGCGGTTAGTGTGGGAAAGGCTGGTACGATCGGCAGCGATGCTGACCGGAAGCTGACTACCGTTTACCGGGTGACAACGATGGGATGATGCGCGATCATCCCATGACGGTTAAGCAACACAACACGAGATCATCGCTAGTGTTTATTAGCAAGTACAGTGTAGCAAGATTCAGCGAGCAACGCAAGCTGAGGAGCAAGAACGCATAAGCGGGGGCAAGAAGCGCGGAAGGCGCGGAGCAACATTCGGAGTAAGCTGCAGCAAGACTAATTTCAAGATGTTTCTCACCGTGAGATGTGGTCGGTAAAATGTTTTAAAATAAGGATTTTGATCTTCATAACACAGCAACCAATATGCAGTAGAGAAAGGCAATTAACACTCCTGCTGGCGGTACATGTAATTTCTATCGCTATCGATACAGAGTATTTCTATCGCACTGGGACTTACAATTGCAGATAGATGCGAATACGCTGCCATTCCTCGGGATATGCCAGAGTGCGCTGCCAGCGCTCATGTACCGCCGTGACCTTTGCCAGCATCTCCGGCGTGACCGGCGGGAAGTGGTCGTTCAGCGCGGACATGACGCGACAGGTCATGTGCATCTTGCCCTCGCTGCAGCGTAGCAGCATTCGGGGAATACGGATCTGCAGCTGGTCGATGGGCAGTTCGTGCGACCGCTCCGTGAGCGGCAGCATCCACTGCCGCTCCTGCGCGGGCAAGGAACGAGCGGTCACCTGCACGTCGAGATCTTCCACATAATAGTGGCCATTACTGACAAAGGCATCGTGCATCTGTCGACCGAAAAGGCCGGCCACGGTCCAGTTGCGCAGCCAGACGAAGCGGCACACGGGCCGATAGACCGTGATATCCCGCGCGGTCCCGTGCGTGACCCGCGACGGTTGTCGCCGCTGGTAGCCTCTGGGTTCGGGGTTAATGTGGTCTTGGAGCAGCAGCCAGCGTAGTTTAATCTGCCTGGTCCGTAGAATGGGTTGCAAGAATGAGGCTGGTACAGTGGCAAGGTGCTCAGCAGGCTCAGACTGATGGTCGTTGCGTTGATGGAGCGGCTGAGCAGCGAGGCCATCGTAAAGCAGTCATCGGAGTCTGCTCGCAGGGCGCACTTGTCGGCGTCGCCTGTCAGCGGGCAGCACTTTTCCAACGAAATGCTGATGTGTTCTCTCATGCGCGGACTGCTCAGCAACAGCTGCCACAAGACGCACACCTTGTGCAGTCGATCGTGACCTTTAAGAATAACGATCTTCAAGGATAAAACTCCGCGAAGATATCGCGTACCGTTGCGCTCTCATGTTGGAATGCAAGTCCAAATGTGTCAAGATGTCGCTTAGTAGCGACGGCGGTAAATCCCGGATACCGGCAGTCCACAGCAGTGCATCAACGTCGACAACTAAGAGGAAAACGTTGCTAAATCTGACTATGTTGAGTACCGGCTGATAGATTATTATTATTATTATTATTATTATCCCTTTGCAGTAGTCAAATCCATTAACGGAGATATCTTACCAGTCTACTGAAAATCTTTTTGTGGTTCATTTCGAAAATTCTATACTTAAGATATCGTTAACAGTGCTAACCGGTTTCGCGAGGAATATCGACACTGGCACAGAATACTCGATTACGGATCGGCGTTACTGTTAGATGAGCGCGGGTGGCCAGATGCGTTTGCAGGATGTGCGGTAAGGTTTCAGCTAGCGTGTGTGGCGCCTGCGCGTCCACCGCGAGACCGACGATGATGAAGACGCAAACACCCGCTTCGACGCGCAGGTGAAAGCGGCAGCAGTCACCCAGATACCGCTGTGTCGACTTCGTTCGGGCCACGGAATCCTGGCGCAGAGCGTCACACATATGTTTGATCATGCACAATGTGTCGGCCGGCCCGTTGAGAAGGGCGCCGGCTTGGTCGAAGGGAATGCAGTTCCTGGTGTAGAGGAGAGGGAGGCATCCGCTGGTGGCAGCGCAGCGGCCACTTGGCGCTGGTGGACCACCTCGGAACGGGTTTCGCCAGCGCCGGTGCGGATGCACAACATCACACTGCACGATATACAGCCCCACAGCGCGTCCAGCATGACGGCGGCTCGGAAGCGCAGCGCACCCGTATCGTCATCGCGCAGTGCCGCGAATACGGCAACGTTGTGGTAACCTTCCATGACGCGGTCAGTGTCCCAGTACAACGGCAGCGGCCAGACGTCGCTCACGGGCAACCAGCGCGCTGCGGTCGTGGCGGAGTCGAAGTGGACGAAGGCGCGCTCGCCGTCCATATCCTGGATGTATCCCAACCACCACGTGGCGTCGGACGCGTCGTCGCTGCGAACGGCAACCGTGTTGTTGTAGCTGATTTGACTGCCATTCGCCAACAGCGGCTGATACAGCTGCATCGTTTCTAGCGGGGACAGAGAGGCTCAAAGATTCACAACAGTACTAGTATAAGGTTTTCGCAATGTAAAAGGATCGGCTTAACAAAATAACGGAAATGCCAGCATGCAGTCAATGACGGCATGTAGTCCGCTATGCGCCACCAGTGGCGCCACCTGTCATTCGGCTGGGCGTATACTGTCGCACTGGTACTGCCAAAAAAGTTCCTACGGTAGTTCTTAGGTTTTCTAAGGTTTGCTTAGGTTTCTTAGGTTTTCTTAGGTTTCTGCGGAGACAAGTAAAACAAACATACCTGCAACAATTTAACGTGTGCGAAGTAGACTATAACTATTATCTACACACACGACCACAGGTCCACACTCAAGTCAATGCAGCTCTTTGTTGTTAGAAAGATTGTGCGAGTTAAGTTGAACAGATTTAACACGGTATGCGCAGATACCGCTCGTTATGCTTTCCGTCTGCCGTTCATTCAAAAGGTAACGTTCGTTACGCGTTCCGCGTATCTATCATATAGGCCTAGGAGATGGTCGCGAGCGCTCTGCCATTCCTCGGAACAGATCGGTCAGGGTCCGCCATGACCTTTGCCAGCATTTGGGCCGTGACCGACGCAAGGCTTGCGTTCCGTTCGCGCATTAAGCGATACGAGTATCGACGGTTCATGTGTAATTTACCGTCGCTGTACAACGGAGAATTAAGCTTAAGCTGCTTGGGAATGCTGACCTGTACAAAGATTCTGCGTTCTTGTCTGGTCTGGACTGTGGAGCTGGCAGGCAGTGAGTTGTGCGTATGACTTGCACCGACCGATTCCGTAGTCTAAACAGCGTGATAAAAGACGGAAGTTATAGTTGCTCATTGTAAGTCGACAAGGGAATAAAGCCTGTATACAAATCTACAAGTATATAACGAAAATTCAGTTTTGAGAGGAAGATTTACTCAGAAGTTCAGACATCCTTATTCAGATATAATAATCGCGGCAACAGCGAAACAAGCGGGAGCAGCCGCGGCGTGTGCCGAGCAGAATAAAGTGGCGAAGTATCGTGACATCACACCAGACTACATGTTTCGGCCGGGCAGTAGGCGTCGAAGCATTCGGACCTTTTGGGAACAGACGCCACTCGCCTGTGTCACCCAGCTCGGGCAGATGATTCGCCAGGAAACGGGCGAGATACGGGCGATGGAGAATCTGCGCCAGCGGTTCAGCATCGAAATCCAACGCGGAAATGCGGCCTGTACGTGTCATGGGAACAGCGCCAATATCGGTTAATTAGATGAGATGTTCGGTTAATTAGACTGGGCCACTTATTTCTGCTGTCGGCTGAGGAATTAGCCCATCTTTACCCTGACTGAAAAATTCTGACTTTTGTGATCTGTATACCGCCGATTCTAAATAATTTATCGTACCAATAATCGTGGTAATCGTAGAGTCGTACAATAATTAATTAAATCACGACTGTACGAGTGCGTGGCCGTGCACCCAAGTACAGGCTGTACAGCATCGTGCTGTAACTGCAACCTGAGGGCGGCCACGAGCAGACACTCCAAGCGTGACACGGCAGTCTGCCGTCAGTGTCATCGCATCTGCCATCTGGCAGTTTATGAAGCTGCAGATTCTTCCAAAGAGTTCAGTTGAAAGTTGTAAATACTTACCGTTTACCACATTCTCCAGTTCTATGCTTTTTGAAATTGAATATTCCGGTTTCATTTGGAAGATATAGAGTTTTTGAGGAATTACCCGCCGGCATCAGTGCACTAGTGGGACAGTGTTGCATGGATACTTGTTAATGTCTATGGTGTGGGGGGGTGGGACCCTGGAATATCAAGTCATTACAATCTGAAAATTGTGTCATCCTGCGAAACTGCGGCATCTTGCGAAACTGCGGCATCCTGCGAGACTGCGATAGGCCGCAAAACTGCAGTAGCCTACGAAACTGCGGCATCCTGTGAAACTGATACAGGTTGCGAATGTGTGATGTGCTGACAAATTTGCCAGCGGAAAACATTTTCTACATATAATAACACCCGTTCCAGTTATATGTAGGTTTTCGCTAGCGAGCTTACTATTGTTAATCTTTATGTTTTAACCTTTAAATAATATCCATGTTTTGAATTCTGGTAACAGCATGAAGCAATTTTAACGGTACGACTCGTTTTCGTTACGACTAGTAACATAAGCGTAAATGTGTAGTTATTAAACTTAATGCGAGTGCACAGTATTAGGAATCGATGGTCAATAGATGTTTACTCCCATCGGATATTCATCGTCGGGCGCAACTCGTTTGGTGCCGCGTTCAGTTGAAGCTTTGCGGTTGTAAGGATTTTGATTTTTTAGTTGCTCAATTATTTCCGAGAGTTCACGTTTCTTGGATGGTGGTAATGCAAAGTCCGCGTTGTAGGCACTTTCGTAAACCGTGAAAATCAGCCCGGCAGCGATCAAAATCTGCTTGTCAATTTCAGCAGGGGCATTTATACAGAACGTTTCCTTCTTTGCCGTTGGACATGACAAAACTTTTATAATGCCCAGACCGTCCTCTTGCATTTGTAGCGCCGCATTAGAAAACTCGGTTTCTGTCAGCCTCACAAATGCTTTTCTGGATCCGTATGTGTCATTATGTATACGACATGTTGTAAATTCGCCCGGTGTAAGAACAAGAGAGAAATTTGTGGGTTTAGCACATGTTGCCGGCCTGATGTTTTCGTATTCATTGAAGGCACCTCCGCTGATATCAGCAAAATTGTATGACTTTTGCACTGTTTCCAATGGTACTTTATCGGGAATAATGATTGCCTTGATAGTAAGCATACTCTGATAGGACGAGCTCAATATGTGGGACAGCATTGAAACTTTTGAATGTTGTCCTCAACTTCGAAACAAAATCCGATCTATCCATAGATGACTCACCGTTGGCAATTTTCTGGTTGTGTAGAATGCGCATCCGTTTTACATCCGAAGATATTTTCGCAATAAATTCGAAAGCTTCTTCCGAATAAGTGAGTAATAAGCCAGGATGTTTGTCCAAATATTCATACAATTTAATAAACATTTCTTTCAAGTCAACCACCGGCTTTGGCAGACGCTGTTTTGCTTCTCTGCTTTCCGGAATATCAGTAACGATGTTATCGACTGCAGTGACCAGCAACCGGTCTTCCAAGCCGTTTCCGGCTGTCCAAGATTTAAGAATATTACAGAATGGCTGCGGATGCAAACTACCGAAAAACGCAGACGAACTGCGAGGCAGCTTCAACGATCCTGCTGTTTTATACGACACGTTTAAGCTTTGTCCTCCCCAAACTTTGTTCATCAGGCTTGCTGCGTTTTCCTCTGCCAATGTTAGTGTACCGAGTGTTCCCGCTATTTCGTCAGCTATGACAGAACCAAATCCTTTGGTGTCGGCAAGAAATGTACGATAAGCTA
This sequence comes from Paramacrobiotus metropolitanus, assembly GCF_019649055.1. Taxonomy (NCBI): domain Eukaryota; kingdom Metazoa; phylum Tardigrada; class Eutardigrada; order Parachela; family Macrobiotidae; genus Paramacrobiotus; species Paramacrobiotus metropolitanus. Next base: position 56,831 of record NW_026570374.1, on the reverse strand, counting down.
AAACAAAGTTATAGTTTGTGAAAGTGCGTTCGTTAGTGTAGAAGTGTGTGTAAACAGTGGCGTGTTTAAACTGTACAAAATTAAAATTAATGGTGTACAAAATTAAAAGAAATATTGTGATGAATAATAATTATTGTATATGGATAATTATTGTATATGTCCATTTATAAACACAAATCTGTTACCTCCAAATGTATGCGGATTATCATAGAACTTCTTGTTCTTTTTTTGTGAAATTGCATCCAGAAAGTCTGTACAGTAGTCCTGCAAAGCTGTGCTTTTTCCTCCCCCCGGATTGCAAAACAATAAGCAAGTTAATGGCTGGGCATTGTTTCTTGTAGTTCTCTGTGATTTGCAACAGAACTTTCTCTGCGGAAATTGTTGCTGTTGTAGCCAACAACGAACCATAAACAGCCATCTCTTTTGTTCTGTTGGTCTGAGCATGGTAGATTATGCAGTTCAATAAATCACCAGACACGTAGTCTTCAACCTGGTGGCTAAAATTCTTAATGCAGACTTCCTGCACGAACTTAGCCTCATGTTTCGATACGGCGGACAACTTTCCTTTCAATGAAGAGTTCATTTTCAGTTAACGAGTAGTTGCTGGTGTAGTTAAGAAAACTAATTAACCTTTTCCAGTGCTGTATTAATTATAACCTACTTTTAACAAATGCACGTTGGTGTGCATTGGTACAATAGGTCGCAGCTGCCGCAGCGGCTTTCGCCTTGGATATAGTAATTTGGCTATTAATAAATACAGAATACTTTGTAAAATCCTAACAACAACAACAACAACAAGTACTATTAGTAGTACTAAGTACATCGGTACTATCAGTATTATGTACCACCAGTACTACGTATTACAGTAAGCTGTATGCTAATCGGATACGACTCACTGAAAAAAAAGGTGGCAAGTTGACTCGACAACACTGTATCAGTACCACAAATTTATGATATGTACCACAAAGTGTTATCAGTACTACATAGCATTAGTGTGTTCTTTACATAACTGACTGCATAGCAACAAAACCATGCGTTTCCAGTTATTATCTTACCATTTATATACAGTATTTATATTGTTTGAAGTTGCTTTCTTTACTATACACAGGGTAAGCGTGTAAATGTGTATTGGAAAGGTCAGGCCTGAATTTATGGACTGTTACGAGATACGGCAGTAGTGTCTACGACAGTAGTCGTGGTAGCGGACAGTGGTGGTACAGAGAAATACTTTACTACACGTACTACAAATTATCGTTAATACTGTACTACAGAGAACTACTTTACTACAGATTATTACGGAGTATTTGCGTTTTGTAAACAGCCCTTACTGTGTTTTGACTCTATTATATTATTTTTTATACTTTACGAAATCTAGTTGCCTTGATACAACGATCTAACAAAAAAAAATTTACAATACATAGAAACGAGTACTACATAGGAGAGTTCACAGGTATTATGTTTTACTAGCCTAAAAGTAACTAAAGTAAAGTTATCAACATAAAGAAGCACTTCACCATTCTTCATATAACTCATCCATGCAGATTATTATCGAGGAAATATTGGATGCGGGAAAACAGATCTCATAAAATATCTGGGAGCAGACTGCCGTATTCAAGTAATTTAATTTGTCTGTAATTTTTTTATCTGTAAATCTAATATTGTTCATTACTTTTAAGGCTTTTGAAGAACCAGTTGAAATTTGGAAAACGAAAGACAACCGAAATTTGCTGGTTAACCTGCAGACAAATAATTAGTAGATAAATATGTAATTCAGTTCGCTCACATATATTTCAGGATCTAATGTACAAAGATCCACGCAAATACGGCTTTGACTTTCAAAAGCTGGTTATGCAAAGCATGATGGACCGCCAAAAAAATCTTGCCACCGAAACAATTACTGTATTTGAAAGATCAATTTTCAGTGCGCGTTACGTTTTTACTGAAAGTCTGCGCTCGAGGTACAACACATTTGAAAGTATTGTAGTAAGCATACTTATTTTAAACACCTACTTTACGTTTTTAAGCGAACTGCTGGAGAATGTGGAGTACGAAAAGCTTGACGAACTATTTCAAAATTACTCGGCTAAACACCTGCCAGTGACAATGATTATTTATCTCAAAGCTTCGGTTGAAACTTTGCAACAACGAATTCTTTGCCGCGGACGAGAAGAAGAAAGTTGCATCACAAAGGTCACTCAAATTTTAGTAGCTTCATCGAACTGCACAGCAATTTAATTGGAAGTTTATAAAAGGTCATATTATATGAATGTCCATTTTAGGCGTATCTTACAAAGCTTAATGAACTTTACGATACATGGCTCAGTGGAAAGTGCTTTCCGGTTCCCAGTATTATTATGGTAATTCAATAACAATATTAATCGAAATGCTATAGTCCAAATACGAAATCATAGTTAATATCGTCATAGAGAATACGAAAATCATAATTATTATCATAATTATGCAGACCTGCGGTGGTGCGCACTGCACGTCAATAACAAATCGGACTAAAACCTATACTTTGGAATTATAGACTATGAATGCCGAAATTCCACAAGCACAATTATATGCTGATATCAAGGAGCAGATTTTCCGCCTCATTTAATAAGTACGTACATTATCTCTATCCTACATTAACGTAACCGCTAGACTACGCTACACGTACAGTAACTACATTATCATAGCCACTGCAAATACGTAGTTTTTCTTCGTACGATACACAGATCAGCTGCATATTGTACATACAGCAGAAGCTGATTAAGCTGTTGCGCTGTGACAATTCAATGATGTTATAAAATACTTAATAAATTCGAGTACTACACTACATTTGTCTGCTTATCTTTCCGCAAAGACAAATAACCATGTTGTGGTACTCTAAGTTGCAACATGCGATTCATCATCTTAAAGATGGCGAACACGTATTTGCCGAACAAATTCTGACCAGCGGATGCAGAAAGTTTCTTGTTTGTACGCAAGCTGAGATGTATTCATTACTTTTATCACGAAATCCGTCCGAACGATCTTTTTATGAAATTCTTTTACCTGGCTATTACTGCAAGTTTTATATGGATATCGAGCTTGTTTACCCGCAGACAATTAAATGCAGATTACTGCTTACTTTACTGAAACAAATCATCGAATACATCGGATTGAAAAAGAAGTCGCACAAAGTTATTGTGCTTGACGCTACTACTGATCGCAAAGAAAGCTATCATTTAATTTGGCCTGCCATTTTAGCAGCTGGAAATCAAGAACACAAAAGTTTAGCGAACGAACTTAAAGCTGATCTTTTAAATATCACATACATCGACTGCGTGGATTTATCTGTTTACAGTCGAAATCAAAATTTCCGCATGTTCATGTGCAACAAGAAAGGCGCGACCAATAATTTTGTACTCCATAACCTTACGACAGAATGTGGACAAATCAAATGTAATTATTTGATTTTTATGCAGTCTTTGATTTGTGGCAGTAGATATCAGGGCAATCAAAACACACGACTTACATTTTGATGCAGTCAGTGCGCTTGGACAAGCGAATTTTTCATCTGATATTTGTAAGGCTTTTATTCAGATATTAATCAAATGGTCAGAAAACTATCGTAATCTACTGCTCGGTTCGATGCAGTTTTCAAAAAAAACATGATGTGTTGCTTTGTATTACTCGCGGACAACAGCATTGCCTTATTGCCAAAAGAGGCATAAACACAACAATGTTTATTTTGTGCACGTGGATGGAAGCACATCCCTGCAATTTCGTTGTACTGACTCTGTTTGCAAATCTGCTTCCTGTGGAAAATTTGCAACATACACAATCACAATGTTGGAACGTCAAGTCATGGAATTGATACATTCTTCGTTTCAAGTATCAACTGCTTTGCCTAACGTAAGCTTTAAACATTGCAATACGTGCATTTTGTACATTTAGTAATGCTTGTAGTACTACTGTATTCATATAAGTACTTATCGCTGCACTCAAATATCTTCCCTTGTAACCTTGACAATTAGTTCTTAAAGGTCACTCAACAAATTATAGAATTCTTGATGATCTACATGAAATTTATGCTAGTGGAAGTGTTTCAAGTGTGTTTCAAGTGAAGTGTTATGAAGTGTTTCAAGCACCATATCTTTGGTTGGAAAAAATATACTTATAGAATGAAGCTGCCAAAATGAATATTTCTCTCGAGGATATCAATCTACCAGATGAAGAAGACATATCGTGCACGGCTTTGCCTTCTAACCAGACGCCTGTCATACAGGTTTATTCTCGTAATAAATATATTCATTAGAATACTCGTAAGAAAAACACCTTCATACTAAAATTATGTGTATTTGCAGCAAATCATAAACGGGGACGTATTACAAAGCGATCTGGTCATCGTACGCCATAAACGGCACATCAACGGAACATGGCTGTTAACAATACAGGACGCATTTAATTTAACATCGAGTGCGGAAGCAATATTGATAATATTTATTTACTGATTTTCGTATTTTTGATAATATTTACACAGACATGTTTTCTGCAGATGTCCAGATCGACAGAAGTCTAAATACTTTAATCGAAGCAGCAGTTCTTCCCAAAGTCGCAAAACTGATAAACGTCAGCGTGATTCACACTTCACCGGAGTAAGATAACAATAAACTTCTATAACAAATTTACAATCCTTTAATAACTGTTCTGTTCAGAAACTATAATAACGGCCGCTATAATTTTCTAGAAAATTTCTGTTCATTCAAAGTTTCCAACTACTCGATACCGCCGCAGACAGAATTCAAAAAATGGTAGATGAATGGGAACCGATTGGCATTAAACGAGAAAACTTTCGCACGTCGAAAGAAATGTTGATTATCGAACTGAATCTGGAATCAGCCAAGTAATGCTGTCGGTCTGCACCATGACAATACACTTAACCGACTGCTGTTAAAACATAACATTAATTAGTATCACTATTATTATCAATGCAGAAATTACTTTGAAATTATTAATAAAATTAAGAATTATTGTTTTTTGTTTAGAACATAGCACGATCCACAATATAGATTGGAGATAACTGACTAAATATTTTTATTGCTAGCTGTACGATCGATGGGGTCATCTCAAATGTAAAAGGACCCACGAAATGGTTCAAAGACGGAAAGGCTGGAGAGTTCCTCTCCTTCGATATAGCAGACCAAAGTGCTAAAATTCGCGGTGTTATGTTCCAGGACACAATCGCAGACTATTCGCAATTTTTCAAAGAAGGCAATAAGCTACGGATTATCAATCCTCGGATTTTGGAAAAAATCTCGATTTTGCTACATCGGATTATGAAACTAATTTTGAGCTACATATACGTCGTACAACAATTGTACAAAACTCAGTTAAACGATTAAAGTTTTGCTAGTATGCAACTTGTACATATTTACTTGTGCATATTTATTGACATACGTACGTGCTATGTGTACATAATGCTTCACGTATTCACTATCCACGCATGCGTGTTGTCTGTACAGTATGCAGGCAACAGACAGTACAGTATGTACAGACACATAAGAAAATAAGAAAATAAGCAAATAAGCAAATAAGAAAATAAGAAAACTAGAAAACAAGAAAACAAGAAAATAAGAAAATAACTGTACGTATAAAATATTCACGTATTCACTATTAACGCATGCGTGTTGTGTGCAGTGTGTACAGTATGCACAATACAGATACTTCGTAATCGTACTGTACTATAGCGCAAAAACACAAAGAAAATAACTGTACGTATAAAATTTATCGTACAAAAGTTAGGCCAGCATCGTTATCGTACAAAATCGTATTCCTACTTTACTGATTATATTTATTATTAACCTTATTCCTCACTCCATCGGATTCGCTAGTACAAAGATATTTCTTTTATTTACGATCTTTCTTTAATTTATTTACTCATCATTCGAAACGTCCAGTTCATGATTACAGTATTCCACAATATGCTTCATAATATTATCGAAACCATCATGATTTGCGTCATACTTCTTTCTCCATAAAATTCACAAATATACGAATCGGCCATCTTATCCGTAGTTCCATTTGATGGCAAAGAATCTTTCAGCCATCGCCACATGTTCTCTACGCGATTTGTACATGCGCCGGTAGTCGGGTCCACGAAATTCTCAGAATGATTCACTGTTAGGTGATCATACCCCATTTCTTCAATGCGGCAATATGCCCGCCACTTATCACTCATAATTAGTGTGCCTTCCAAAACATGTGCTTGTAGAATTGGCAGTAATGTTTCAGCAGCCCTGTCATTGACAAAAACAATAAAAGCATCTTTTGTTTCTCTGCAAATACCCCCGAACGCCCATTGCTGTTTTCTTTCGTTTGACAAGAGTCTTCCACGATTGTATTTTCTTTTAAAAATTAACGATTCGTCAATCTCGACTGTCATTCCAATGCCACCAATTTTCGCAACCGACAAATCCTTAATTATTTTTGCTTCACATACATTTCGCAGCATGAATGACACCTGGACGACAGTGTGTTCGCTAAAATTAAAATGGAAACACAATTTTCGTTGGTTAAAAATTTCATGAGCCCAAAAGTACATCAACTGAACTGCTTTATGAAGTGGAAGATGTGATTCTTCAAAAAAAGTGCCAGTCTTCGCAGAATACTTGCTGTAAGGTGGCTGACTACACCGAAATGTCCATGGGAAGAGTGAACGATCACTTCTACGTGTAATGCGTAGTATTTCTTCACTATGAGCAGGACATACAATTTCCGATCTCAAAAGACCGTGCTCGATGCAAAACTCGAAGGCTTTTTGATCGCAATCATCGATTAAATTCAAAAATTCTTTCAATTTTAACGCCATTTTGCTTTAAAAGTACCATACGAAAAAATGCATGCATACGCGAAAGTTCAAAGCCAGTGGCATCATATCAATTTCAATATCAAGACCTAGCAACACCATATAAATACATTTTGCATCGCCGCAGTACCACCGTCCCGCAGCGCCGCAGTCCCGCAGCGCCGCAGTCCCGCAAACCGCAGTCCCGCAACCGCAAGTTCTGCAACGCCGCAGACCGCAGCCCTGCATATACGCAGCCCGGCATTCCCGCAGCGCCGCACCGCAGTCCAGCATACAAGCAGGCCCGCAGTATGCAGCCCAGCATATACGCAGCTCGGCATTTCCACAGCGCCGCATACCGCAGCCCAGCATACAAGCAGGCCCGCAGTATGGAGCCTCGTATCCCGGCATGCTTGCATTCTAGCATTCTCGGCCCACTTCATTTCAGGCCCACTTGTACATTATTACCTACCCGCCATTGGCAGAACCAGTTTACGATTAATCTTGCTGCTTGCAGTCCTTGTGTGAAGAGGCACTACACGAAGTGTTGGCTGAACACAGTGAGCACTGAGCAGTGCAGCCACTAGGCACGAGCCGCACGACTAGTGAGCTGAATTCATCCGCAATCTCTCAACTTGCCAACATACAATCATGGAGCCGGTGATTTTTGATGCTGCCAGTGCGAATCTGGAGGATTATCGCGTGGCGGACGTATGTGTTGATCTGTGTGGAATGCGTGATGGCGTCATGCTTGATAGCTGCAGTCTGCATCAGCATGGCAGCACTTGCCAAGTGTAAATGTGTGCGCTGTGCTGTAGGTGCCCAGCAGCGTCTACCTGATCCCGGACTTTATCAACGCGGAGGAGGAAGCCTACCTGCTGAAGAAGGTGCACGAGGCGCCCAAGCCGCGCTGGACGCAGCTGGCCAACCGTCGCCTGCAGAACTGGGGTACACTTGAATTTAATTCAAGCACTGAGAAGACTTAGTCTTCTGTCTTCTCTCTCGCACAGGCGGATATCCCCACGCCAAAGGCATGATCGCCGAGGACCTGCCCGCGGTATGCCTCAGCCCCACTATGATATTTTCAGCCTGTTGTACAGTGTTTCTTGTTGCGCAGTGGCTGCAGGTGTACGCCAAGAAGATCGCGCAGCTCGGCGTCTTCGCCTCCGCCATCCCGAACCACGTGCTGGTCAACGAGTACCAGCCCGGCCAGGGCATCATGGTCAGTCACTGCCTGTTCTGTCCTTTCGTCTTTATGTTGATCTGTGTACCTCCGCAGCCGCATGTGGACGGCCCGGTCTTCTTCCCGACCATCACCACCCTCAACCTGGGCAGCCACACCCTCCTGGACTTCCACCAGCCCCTCGACGACGCCCCGGCCCCGCCGATGGACGCCCACCATGAAGGACCGGCGGCGCCTCCCTCGCGCTACCTCTTCTCCCTGTACCTCCCGGCGCGCAGTCTCTCGTCATCCGGGAGGAGATGTACAGCAAGTACCTCCACGGGATCCGCGAAGTCAAGGAGGATACAGTCGACGAGCGGATTGTCAACCGGGAGACGTGTGGATTGACAGAGGGGCAGGTGGTTAAGCGGGACACGCGCGTCTCCCTCACCGTGCGCCTGGCCAGCAAGACCTCCAAGTTCAAGCTCAGCGTCTTGAAATGAATGCTCCTTTTAACGCGCTCACGATGCGGGACGTGAATTTTCCGGATTTAAGCGTAGCAGTAATGTTTTCTGTCGGTTCATGTATTTTGCATCATTCACAAAGTATTTCCTTCCTGGTAGGAATTTGAATAAAATGCAGTTTTAATATTAAACACACTAAAATTGAAATAAGATTAAACTGTCAAAATAAAATTAAATTAGCAGACATTCAACTGATTCAGATAAAATCACATCTGATTTCCGAGGCCAGACATTGAAATTACGAAATGCTTAAGTGAAATAAAACAAACTAAAATACTTAGATAAAATAAAACAAAAATGTTAAAAATGAAAATGATAATCATTATACCTGATAAATGGTGATCACCGATGTTACAAATTAAATGAACCAAAATTGAAATAAAATTAAACAAAATTAAATTTATTAAGATTAAAAAACAAATAGATTTCACTTCCTACAAAATACGATGCGATGAGAACGCAGAGAAACATCTGTAGCGAATTTACTGGATACACAACGCATTTAAGGTAGCGCAGGAAACGCCAGACACGGCCGTGATCACTGTACACTTGTTTCGACATCCAAATTCCAGCAAAAACACAGACTACGTATTTTTTCATCCCAAGAAATGCATCACCACACAGAAATTAAAGTGCTACGCTTTTCACACTACCCCGTGCATACATGAACCGCTGGACATCAACTCAGTCGAGCTTGGGGGCCGGGATGGGGGGAAGGTTCTTGTAGTCGATGGTGTCGCTCCACAGTTTGTACTGCTTGTTGTCGGCGTAGGCGTCCCACGGCCGGTTCTTGTTGGCCCGCGTCCAGGTCACCTCGGGGTGGCGCGTGGCCAGCCGGATGACGTACACCAGGGCCATGACGGAGCCCGCCCCGACGAAGAAGAACAGGGGCATCAGCGAGGGGTTCTTCTTCAGCGACTTCCATGTCAGCCCTTGCATCACCATTTTGCCCGCTGCTGCAACGAACACATCCCCATATCAATCTATTCCACGACTGCACACTACGCCACAATTACCTGAGAAAGAAACCTGCTCCAGACAACCAAATTCCGATGGGAAAATACAAAGTTGCGAGAATTACTGCAAAAATGTCTGTAAAAATTTCTCCAGCACTGTTTGCGTTGAGTGGCGATGCGTGATCCCAAAACTGAGTGCATGCCAGCTGAATAAACCACGAATCGCCATTGGCGGGAAACCAGGTTGGAGGCGGGAACAGCCAATCAGCGCAAAGCAAACACGGCGCTCTAAAATTCCCTGTACGTTACAAACAGTCGCCACCGCGATGGCGCTGAAATGTATGGAGAGTCATTCCAGCGCAAACTGAGAATATTCTGTAGCAAGTTAATGTTTATTTTACTGGCGACATTTTTCAGTGATTTTTCCGCGCTGATTTCGACCAGTTTTGATTCGAAATTGTGGTTTTTGTCGTGAGTTTCTTCCTTGCGGACATGTCGCATGGGCTCCGCAGTGCACTAACCCGTCTCGACGCCATCCTCATCCGCTGCCGCCGCATCCCCGCAGCGTTGTACAGCAGCAAATCCCCCGAGAAGCGCGAGAAGATGGAGGAACTGCAGTCCAGTCCGTACTACACCAAGTACGCCTCCAAGCTGACGGAACTGCAGAAGGCCAATCCCGCGGAGTTCGCCAAGCGCTTGGAGGAGCACAAGAGCGTCAAGCAGGTGCTGGCGCGCGTGTTGCGCTGCGGGATGAGCATGCGTTGATGTTGTGTTGGCTGCAGGCTGTGAAGGAAGCGGACAAGGAGCGCGTCGCGCACCCCGTCAACATAGTCAGCACCGTCGATCCGCACAAGCCCGCCGCGGCGGTGCGGCTGCAACGGACCCGCTTGGCGGATCTGATGAAGGTGGAGCTGCTGACCGAGAAGACCGCGGAGGAGATCGCCGAGATGTGGCGCGTGTAAGTAACCATTGTTTCTTACGCTGTTTAGCAGTTTGTCTTAGTTTTCTGTATTTTCTTCCCCGCTTATTTTTCAACTGCCTTTTCACAGTTTTGCGTCCAGTTTCTTATCTTAGAGTTTCCTCTTATTTTGAACCAGTCGGTTATTATCGCTGCTTCCTTATTATTTTGCGTTCAAAGGAAATTCCATTCCTGAAACCGGAAATACCAGATTTTATTTTCTTAATACTGTAATTTTTGGTTGTTACCGGAAATAACGGTTTTAGATGTTTAATTCTTGCCAGATAGGTCAATTTCAATATTCTTAATCGTTTGTAGTTTTCATAGGAAATATTTGGTCTTTTATTTCTCACCGGAAGTACCACTTTTAATTTTGTTAATTAAATTATACCGGAAATGTTATTGGTTGTAATTCAGTAATTTTGTACATTTGGAAGTATAAATCAGTTGTTATTTATACCGGAAGTGTCAGATCCAGAGTGTGCTAGTAGATGGACTTGCAGTTTGTTCAGCCAGGTATCAGTAATTACATGTTTGTCGCTTGAGAATTGTCAGTTGTAATGAGAAAATCTTTTCTAACCATTGAATGGTACTGGGTTGACTGACTGATCATTGGTGACTCGTTGCGCAGGTATCACAAGGACAAGCCGGGCTTCATCTGCGCCTCGATGCCGGCGTCGTCCTACGCGCAGATCCAGTCGCGCGCCGCCACCCACCCCACCTTCCTGTACCCCCTCCCCCGCGCCGCCGGCTACGAGTTCTTCGTGTCGCAGTTCGCCGGCGCCGAGTGCCACTTCACGCAGCTGGCCGCCTTCCAGCAGCGGAAGGCCGACGCGCCCACCTGCCTGAGCCTGGTCCATCTGGACGAGCTGCGCGACAGCAAGGGACTGGTGCTGATGCGCGGCCAGTACGACCAGAACGTAAGGCTCGCGATTTCTTCCGATCCGATACAAATTTAGCCCATAAATTGTGTGTAGGTGGTGAACGCGGTGCAGGTGCAGTGCCTGCTCAACCAGCTGCAGCTCTACTACGCCACCAGCGACCCCCACAAACTCCATCTACTGCAACAGTTCAACGCGCACCCCGACGCCTTCGACTACCGCGACCTCATCAGCGAGGTGGAGCACTCCTTCATCGGCCTCACCTGATCCGTGCTTCCGGCCTTGTCTTCCGGGTTCAGCGCTTTGCTGTTGTGATGAATTGATACAAGATAGAATCCAGACTGTGCATTTTCTCCTCACAACAATGACTCGTTGTATTATCTGACGCTTCAGAAATGCGCAGTAATGTTTCCTTCGAAATATTTTCGGAATATTTCTCTGAACGCGTTACGAAACACCGCAGTGTTTCGTAACGCGTCCTTCAGCGGCAATTTCAATAACGGCTTCGCGGTGTCGTTGCATAACTGTTTCTACGGGCATTGTTCGTTTGGGATTGAAAAATTCTGCTCATCCGACGCGAAACAACACTCTTATCGCCGCGTGTTTGTTTATGGTTATTATCACTTTTCAATTAATACAACTGGTGTAAAGCAACGATTTCCGGTCACTTCCGGCAATAAGAATTATATGTCTTGTATTCAGGCTTCGCGTTGCTCTACATTGTGCGGTAATAATGCGGCAAACTTGGCCGTACAAAGCACAGATTGCATAACTATTTCGCGGCTGCGCTGATAAAACTGATAAGCCAGACAATGTGCACAATCAGCGATGACGCCTGTTCTTTGCAAGGCACTGCGGCGTCCATTGTCGGCGCTATCGGCGGGCGCATTGTTCTCAGGGAAGAAAAGACGACAAGATCGCTTGTCGAGGGATTATGCATATATAAACCTTACCGCGAGCGCTGACCAGGCCATTCCGATTTATGTTGTGACATTATCGAATAACTGTAAACTGCGAAGTTATATTCGAATATTTGCAAACAGTAGCTGCAGTATACAATGGAGGTGACGTTTGTTATTGCCGTGCTGCTCGCCCTGTCAGCGACGACCCTGGGCCAACTAGCTGGTGAGTAATATTATTACAATAATTATTAAGAATTAATTTAATTAATAATATAAACTAATTAATAATAAGCGCAATATAAACAATTATTTTCATTAATTATTATTAATCGGCGCTGGATGTGCAGGCGTCGGCACCGCCGGCAACGCGGTGGTGCAGAACGGGAGCCGGGCGACGCCGGTGGTGGACGCGGCGTGGACGGACCAGAGCGGGACGCTGCGCAGCGACACGCAGCAGTTCGTCAACACGGCCTGCAACGCCTACACCGCCGCGCAGCAGTCCTCCATCGCCGCCTCCCTCCTCACCAGTCTGGCCGGCCGCTTCACGCGCCACAACTGGAGCGCCATCGTCGGCACGCCCAACAACTTCGGCTTCCAGGTACGCGCATCTACCGTTATTAGAAAAAAAATTCATTAATCACATAAATAAAATAAACTATCGAAATTTGTAAAAAAAAAATACGGATTTACACATATTTAATTAAACAACCGATTGCACCGGTAATTACATATATTACTGTTCGTATGCATATAAAAAAACTGTACCAGAGTTGCATTTTGTTTAGACCAACTACGCGGTCGGCTCGAGATTTAAAGCCGCTTGCAACGGAAACGACTATTACATCTGGGGCAACGCCAAGTAAAGGAAATGGCTTGCCAGAAATTTACACAAAACCCCAAATCCTCCGGAAATATGGATCCTTCGCTGATTAATACCGAGCCGGCAGTTGTTTTCTCTATAAATCATCGCGGACGCTCTTTATGGCAATTGTGCTTTCATTTTTGTTTTTGTACATAAAGAAACATTAAGGAATCGAATGTTTCGCTTGTTGTGGAGGCGTACGCGTTATAAGTGAAATAAATAAAATTAATCAAGAATTTTCGGTTTGCCGGCTTGACGACTCGTTCAACACAAGCTGTTGTTTTCGGCGACACCACTAGGGAAAACCGTTCTCACAGCAGTCGAAGACATCACCGGAAACTTCAACGAAGCAATGTTGCCGACAAAATAATACATACTCGTATACCTCTACAATACATGCTTTTAATTTATTTAGATACAAAAAGAAATACAGTCTCTGATGAAAGCCCTAAAAAATGATAGCCGGCATTGCCGGTAATTGCAGAATTTAGTTTCCGGTGGCAACTAAATGGACGTGCTGTCGGAGTCGGCGGTGTCCGTCGTCGTGGGCACGTAGCGCGACTCGTCGACGATCTCGTCGAGGAGATTCTGGTGCGCGACGTTGAACTGCTGATACGGTTCGTCCAGGACGAGGTAGTTCTGCGCCGAGTCGCGCCCCACCAGCCCGGTCAGCTCCTGCTCCAGCTGGCTGAACACCGGCCGCTCCTCCGGCCGGAGGCGCCAACACTGCACCATGATGTCATATCTATAAAATAGTAATTTAATTTAATTTAATTTAGTTTAAAATAATTTAATTTAATTATTTAATTTAATTTCATTATGTGACAACTTCCGGTCATCCTGGTTAAGCTTTAAAGGTCACTTATGTAAATGAAATTCAATTTTGATTGAATTTAATAACTACAAGGCTCCACTTCCGGTCAGTTTGTGCATATTAGTAAAGGTCACTTACATAATTGACGGACAAGCCGGCGGCCGCTCCATATGAACGCCTTTCAGCAGCTCGGCCAGGAACTCGGTGACGTATCCAACGTCCAGGGCGGAGCTGGCATACGGCGTCTCCCCCAGACTGAACAGCTCCCACATCAGTATCCCGAAGGACCACACGTCCGACTTCTGCGAGAAGGTCCGCTGCCGGATGGACTCGGGCGCCATCCAGCGCACCGGCAGCGCCACCTACGATGACCTTTCCGTTACTCTCCCGTCTCTTCTCGTCGACCGGAAGTCCCTTACCTGTTCATTGAGCAGGACGTACTCGGACAACTGGCGCGCCATCCCGAAGTCGGCGATCTTGACCACGCCCCCCTGGCAGACGAGGACGTTGCGGGCGGCCAGGTCGCGGTGGATGATGGAGCGGCTGTTGAGGTAGGCCATGCCGCGGCTGACCTGGAAGGCGAAGCTGATCAGATCCCGCGTCGCCAGCACCTTCCCGTCGAAGTCGTCGTCCTGGGCGGTCGCCGGGGGATCCTTGTCCACCGCCCGCTGCAGGCGGCCGACCTCCGCCTCGTCGTAGACCAGCACCTGGCCGGCGGCGTCCGTGTGGTTGTAAAACAGCGGCTCGCGGTGACAGCGGAGATACTTCAATAGAGATCCGTGTTCCGAGTATTCCAGCAGCAGAAACGTCTCGCCTGCCGGTGAAATAAACATATGTGCATATATGATTTTATTCGGCGCCATAAATCAACACTTGGCACACGTGCGTGACGCGTCCGCGTGACACTTCCGGTTGGCAGTAATTTTATTACTGTACCTTTAAAGACCGCCCCGAGGAGGTTGATTATGTTGAGGTGACGACCGGCCTGCGTCATGATTTTCATTTCCTGGATGATCTGCCGGTTCTGCTCCGGGTCGGTGCGGTCGCGCACCATCTTGACCGCCACCTGGGTGGGCAGCGGCTGACCGCGCAGCCCGGTGGCCACGCCCTTGCGGACGATGCCGTACTCGCCTTTTCCCAGTACAGCGCCTAAATTAAATTAAATTAAATTAAATGAATTAAATTAAATTAAATTAAATTAAATTAAAGCGCCCACCCACCGATCTCGACGTTAGCCATGGGGATCTCCAGCAGGTTAACATAATGCTGAATTGCCGAGTCGACGTGCTCGTATCCGGAATTAATGAGATACGCCAAATACGGCGACCGAGTGGTCAACATCGTGGAGTCGGTGCTGGCGGCCGAGCCTTTGCGCATATCCCCATGCCGCAGTCGTCGGCGCCGCTTCCGGTGCACCACCAGGCCGACTAGGACCCCGGCGACGCTAACAACCAGCACTCCCGCGAGGCTCCCGAGGACGATGGCCACCACCGGCGGCCCCGGAAGCACCTCCCGCATACCGGAAGTGATGTTGACCCACCGCGACACATCAATCTCACCCTCCCGCACCACCACGTAGTCGATGAGGAACTCCGTCGGGAAGCGCGTGGTGTTGTCGGGACTCCCCGGGAAGTTCCCGCCGACGGCCACGTTCATCACCACCTGCAGCGCCACCGTGGGGACCTTCTCGGCGCCCACCACCGAGAAGATCAACTTCCCGTCGACGAACCACAGCAACGCCTCGGCCGTCCAGATCAACTTATATATATGAAAGTCCCGGGAGAGGTCCTGGGACAGATTCGTCGAGGTGGCGGCGTTCAACACCGGACCGCCGTTGGACACGTAGAAGACGGTGGTGTAGACGGTGTCGGTTGCGTCGCCCTTGATGTCGATGACGCTGACGGCGGGGGGCCAGTGGTTGGGACACGGGAGGGCCGCCGGGCACAGGGGGTGCTCCATCCACAGCGCCGGCCAGATGCCCTTCCCGGCGGGGATCCGCGCCCGCCACTCAATCTCGCCGTAGAGGAAGCTGTACTTCCCGGCGGTGTCTACCCGCCCCGAAGTGTACTGGCACCCTCCGAACTCCTCCATCCGGCTGATCAGGCGGAGAGTCCCGTTGGAGACGCGGACGTTGTCCGGGCGGTAGTACTGCAGCTCCGCGTTGACCTGCGACTTGACGTCGGCCACGTTCCACCGACTGGCGTTGAGCGTCGGCCCGTCGAAGTCGTCCCGGAAGACTTCCCGCAGATTCGTCGCCCTCCCGCCGAGGACGGCGGCGTCCAGGAGCCCCGCGACGCCGCACAACAGGATTGTAACGGATAACATCACGACGTTCATTTCACAACGTATAGTAAGAAAATGACTACGCAGTGTTGAGCATGACGCCGGAAATCGTATTTTTGCTGGAGGGCAGTGATTAGTTGAGGCGGTGTGATTTTTCAGGTACTTAATGTAATGGAAAAAAGCGTGCGTTATACGACGCCGGTGGCGGTTTAATTGCTGCACACTTTTTTATAAATAATTCACGGTGATTTCACGCAGTAATAGAAATCCGTGATCAGACGAGCACATGTTCTGCCACTTCCGGTTAATCGCATAATTATATGTATAAATTCTGCAGTAATCCGTCAGTTAACTCGCTGATTTAGCCATCAAATTCGATTAACACGCTAACAAAAAATGGCCAAAATATATATACATCCAGAAGAAAATTACACATACATCCAAAATATACATATATACATCCAGAAGAAAAAATCCAGTAAATCGTCAATAAGCCAGTGAAATGGCAGAATGAGCAGACGCTGATAATTACTACAAGTAGCTGTAAATAAATGATAGCGCAGTCTGACTGGGAAGACGCACAAGTGGCAGTTGTGCTAATTAATCGCAGCAGCAGCGCCGCGTGTTGACGGCCGATACGCGGTATCGCGCGCGGAAAAACAGAAACAGTCCAAACTCCACAATCTGCGCGGTATCGACATGTATCCAGGGGGTTGCGTTTCGCGGCAGCGACCAGCCAATCCTTGTGATTAGTGGCGATTAATTGTGCTGACATGTGCGCGCTAATCGCGGTATCAATAATTCGGCGTGCCTAATTCGGGCTGGATGCGCGTAATACTTCGGCGAAGAGGGGAAGTACAAGTGTGCCGGTGGAAAGTGACACGAGTGCCGTATTGGCCGTCAACATTATGGAAATGTATATCAACAAGGCAACCAGCATATGCGCTTGTATCATACAAATACATCGTGATTATGCGCGCTGATTGCCGAAATTAATGCGTGTTTTGCTCTTGTGCAAATAAATATACAGTTGCGGTGATAAACATAGCAAGCGGTACCGGTGCTGTTGCCGTTGTTATCGACAGCGGAAATGCCATTAACACCTTGACGGCTTCAGTACCAGATAGCAGCCGTAACAACCAGATACAGATACATGTACACACCGCAACAACCGAATCAGCATCGCGCGTAAAGCGTTTGATATCCAGCTTTCCAGTGTCGATACATAAAGTAGTCGTATCAATATTCCACCTGAACATCGCTTCTCAGTTTTTTTACACACTGGTGAATTCTGTACAAGCAAAACACAGTACACCGTGAAGAATAAGTACGTGTCTTAATTTTAGTCGGTGTTATGCAGCCGCTGGCAAATTGTCGCTTTGCAGTTCGCCAGCAAAGCTGCGGTACGTGTAGGTACAGCACGTATTGTATTGTACATTGTAAGTCCACGTACAGGTTGAAACTCGTATCAATAAAATTAATAATTATTTTATTACTTCTGAGTTCTGAGTATACCGGCATATTAAATCAACCATAATGGCATACAAACATTTACCGTGGAAATTTTCGCAGTATAAAGACGCCGCATCTAATTAAATTTATCACTTTACTGCAGTTTAAAAGTACCTGGCTTAGCATCATTAAATAAAACACCTCCAGCAAAAAAAAGTACCTGTACATCTATATAATATATATTATATATATAATATTATATGAAGCAGTTTACGGTAACTGGCGCAGTACATTCTTCTTCTTAATACGTCCAGTATAACATAAATTTTTTTCTGTATAGCAAAATGTACCTTTTATTTTCCGTTTTCTTAACGTCGCTTGAAAGCGGGGCGATGCTCCGTAGCAGAGGACAATCAACTTATTATTCCTATCTACAGTAGCGGGTGTTTATGCGTTTACCTTGGGCTCGGTTGTATTCCGCTGATAAAACAACGACGTTCACAAATCCAGGCAGAAGAGCAGCTGCGTCATCACAATATTAATAAATGCTATCCGATCGTATAAGAATAACATTCACAACTGCATTTTCGTTTCCGCTTCTCAACGGACGAATACTGTACCCTGCACAACTACCGTTCGCCGGTACACGTACTAATGTGCCGCTGCTCGGGCGTTACGCGGGCGCGACCCGGCGGCGGGCACACTTCAGTTCTGCCGGTTTTATGCCGGCGTTTTGTTACTCATTTCTTCTTCGGAAAATGTTGGTAAAAAATAACATTTATCCTGATTATTCGCTTCGCAGTGGAGTGAGTAACCTACACATGGACGGCAGAAATTCATTAGAAACGGACTATTTAAAAAGTCAGCATGATACAGCAAAAACAACGACGGGATATCACAGTTAATTACGGGAACACAAGTTACAACGATACAGGAACCGACGTATACAATGTAACAAGGAAACACACTATCAGCAACAGGGCGTGTGTGAGATCGACCCTTAACGAACACCCTCCCCCGGAATCCCCGCCGACCGTCCGCACCGCCCGGTCCGTCGGGCGGACGGTGACCGAGGCCACGGACATATCCGGTGGGAAAGGTCACATTCCCGTCGGGCGCCCCGGCGAAGCCCCCGCCCACCGCCACCCGCATGACGATGTGCAGGGCGGCCCGCGGGATCTTGGCCGACTCGTTGACGGCCAGGAACTCCGTGCCGTCCAGCCACCACGTCAGGCGCTCGCGGGTCCAGCGCAGCTTGTAGTTGTGGAAGTCCGCCGAAAGGTCCGCCGCGCCGTGGTACGTCGTGGCTGAGAAGAGTGTCCCGTTGCCGGCGTTGTTCTCGAACACCACCATGCCTTGGGATGCGGAGACTTGGTCGCCGCGGTAATTTAGGAGGGTCACCGCCGGTGGGAGGTTCTCCGGGCAGGCCACGGCGGAGGTGCATTTCTCCGGGAGCAGCGCGATAGAAGCGCGCACGCCTTTGCCTGGCGTGATAATAATGACTTACGCGGTGACCTTTCTTAATTATTAAAAATTAAACATTTAAAAATGGCTGATACATATAGTATACTGCATATATAAATTTGTATAAATAAATTAAATTTAAGCAGTAAAAAATCGCTGATATAGTAAAACATATACAAATAAATTTTATATAAATAAATGTAGAAATTAATTTATAAATTTTTGTATAAATAAATATGCAATTTATATAAATAAATTAAACTCAAGCACTAAAAATACTACCAATAATAGCCATCAAATTAAATTTTGTTAGGATTGTTGTTAATGTTTTAATTAATTTTTTTAAATTTTTGATTTAATTTTCAAAATTTTATTTTTATTTTTTTTTTAATGTTTCGCCTACCTTTGGGCATCTTGGCGACTATCTCCACTTCGCCGTAGAGGAACTCCAGAATTCCGCGCGTGTCGACCAAGGCGGAGGTATAATTAGCCGAGCCGCTGCTCTCCCGTTTGGCCACCAGCAGCAAATTCCCTTTTTCCAGTTGGATGTTGTCCGCCGAATACACCTGTAATTCCCCGTCCACCTCGCTGCGCCCGTTGGCGGCGTTCCACTTGGTGGTGTCCAGCCGGCTCAAACCGAAATCATCCTGGAAGAGACCTTTGGCCGCCTGGTTGACGCCGGCGCGGACCGTTTCCCACGCTACACACTGGATGAGAAAAATCACCGCCAACATTTCCGATATCCGGCGCATAAACTTGGCAAATTATTCCACGGAGAAAAACAAACAGACAACATATATGAGCAGTGCTTTATAATGGTAAAACACGGTCGAGATAGACGCAGGTAATAAATTGATTTATTTATGGATGCAGCGAAGTGATGCATGGTAATGCGATCATGCACATTAATGCAGCTGATTCATAACGTGTTTATTCTCAGCGTACATACAGCGAACGACTCGCTTGATTAGGCGGTGAAGAGGCCCGCGGCGTCAACAATCACA
The DNA here is from genome assembly GCF_019649055.1 of Paramacrobiotus metropolitanus. NCBI lineage: Eukaryota > Metazoa > Tardigrada > Eutardigrada > Parachela > Macrobiotidae > Paramacrobiotus > Paramacrobiotus metropolitanus. The sequence goes on along the minus strand of NW_026570374.1, from coordinate 36,755 downwards.
GGAACTGCTAATTGAGCACCCAATAATAAACTGCATAATGCTAATATCGATAATATCGGAATGCCGATGCAGTACACAGATAATAATCATGCGCCGTCATGCCGCGAAATAATACGTATTTTATTGTAATTCTTTTTTGTACACTTTGCTCCGCCCCTCGCGAAAATCCATAACAAGTGTGCGCTTTTATTTATCCTTCCGGCTTATACAACTTTAGTAAGAATAAATACACAAATCCATGCAAAGATAAACGAGTTTCTGATTGTATGACCCGCCGAAGAACTGTCCTCCCGCGTGACCTTTACGTAGTCGACGAGCATGGCCGCGGGGAACTCGGTGGTGTCGTCCGGTGATCCGGGGAACATCCCGCCCACCGCCACGTTCATCACCAGCTGCAGGCGTTGGGCAGGGATTTTCTGCGGGTCGTCGATGACGAAGAAGGCCGGTTGGCCGTCCACCGACCAGGCCAGTTTGTTGGGGCTCCACTGCAGCCGGTACACGTGGAAGTCGTCGCTGAGGTCGTCGGCGGCGTTGAGGACCTTGCCGCTGGACTGGACGTGGTCGGCGGCGTCCTTGTAGTACAGCGTGGCGGGAATTGTGTGCGTCTGGTCGCCGCGGAAGTCCAGGATGCTGATGGCCGGCGGCCACTGCGTGCAGGGTACCGCCGCCGCGCACTGGTAGTGCTCCAGCCATAGACTAGCCCACAGGCCTTTACCTGCATCGGCACAACTGCATGTACAAATGTAAAACTTATGTATACAGATAAACTATATATAGATATTATATATATACATACACAGTACATACTCTTGTTAATAAACTGGTGTGTACATATAATTTGTGTATGCATCTATATATAAATATGTTTATATAAAAATTATCTGCATGAAATTAATCTATGTAGTAAGTACGTATTTGTTAAATATACGTCATAATACTGTACTTACATGATTATGTACGGTATATATCTGTGTATAATGTACAGTCCCTTCTCGCACAGTATATCTATATCTATATAAATATATCTATGTATGTACTGCGTATAATGTCGCCTTTCTCGCCCTACTGAGGACAAAGTTTTCATTGGATCGTACCGCTATGAGCGATGCTCCCCATTTCAAATATTGCGAATAAAAATCAATATGTACATGTATATTTCTTAGTCCAATTATCTACATTTATTTCACGAATATAAAAGGTTACAACCAGACACTACTGGTTAAAAATTAAATTAAAACCTGCATGTACTTGACGTCAATCAGTACATGTCTACATATACGAAGCTTTTTTTACTTGCGTTTAGTTTACATGCGCTTACTTTATACACATTAATGTATGCATATTTGTTATGTATTGGTTTTTCGTACATTCTGTTATTAAATCCTTTTAATATATGGTACATTTTTCAAATAACCACAAAATAATTAACCATTATTACCAAATTATAAAAAAAGGGATTATTATAAAAAAATAAGAAGTGAACAGACCATATATAAAATATTATTTTTACCTTTGGGTAATTTGGCGCGGATTTCGACATTGCCATAAGTGAAATCAAAGAGTCCCTTGGTGTCGACGCGACCGGAAGTGTAGTTGGCCCCGCCCCGGCGCTCCTGCTTGGCGACGAGGGCCAGGCTGCCGTTGGCGACTTGCAGATTAGCCGGCGAGTAGTACTCCAGCTCTTCATTGACGGCGCTGCGCCGGTCGGCGGCGTTCCACTTCTCCCGGTTCAACTGCTCCCCGGCGAAGTGGTCGCGGAACAACTCCACGCTGGACGCCCGTACCTTTATATTTTCCGTCAGGCTCACTCCCAGCAGCAATAACACGGCACAGACGTTCATTGTTGTGGATTTGGGTTTTATTAACGACTCTACGGGCTAATATTAAACCAAGCGGAAAGGCTGCAGACAATAAATTCAATAATAATGCAGTAAACAATAATTCTACATTGTACTGCCGTCGAATTTGAGCGCAACTACTCATTGAGCTCGCTCTCAGCTGCGTTGATCTCATCGAGCACCCAGTGTTGATGTCGAATTGTACTGTACGTCGCATTTCGTTTTCGAGAATTTATTGCACAATTTTTCGAATCACCGGCGGGGACTTATGTATCATTGTACACTGTGTTGTATTGTATGTACCGTGTATACGGTACGAGCTTCTTACTGCACGGCCAACGGATCCGAGGGCGCATTGTTTCACTTTCACCGGCACAATGTCAATTGTTTTGTTTACGACCGCTGAGCAAATTGTCTACGAGCATTACGTTCGCTTGCAGGTGATTCTGTGTTCTGCTTGTCGTTTAAGCGGAGTTGGAGGCCGGCAGCGCCGCGGACGTTGCCGGCAGAGATACATATACTCGTGATTTTAATGGAAATCTCCAGTGATTACTAAATCCGGCACCGGTTGCGAACTTTTCAGTGTGCGCACGTAGAAACAAGCTACTCGTAGCGTAATTAACGGGTGTGCTGGAGTGACTGCCGGGATGCGGAGTCATATTTATACTGCGAATAATTATAGTATGCGAGTATTGTACATCACGTTAGCAAAAGTACCACCGGCAAGATCAGAACATTTACCATTAATTGTACCCGTACGTTTTGGAAATAGGAATTCAGTTTTCTGCTGACGTAGAAGACATGTAAGTACTGTACGTCAGCAATAATGAAATAATATAGTATTCTAATCGGCAGTCGGCACATCCGGCAGGAAAGTACAGTACTTTATGTATAAAGTATACAGTATGTACTCGTACCGCTTTAATAATGGTATAATTATGGTAGTTGGTGCTCTGTACACGCGCACAGCGCAAAGACGACCGCCCACATGCAGTAAAACGGCTGTAGCAGAGCTGCCGCCAATGGGGGCCGCGCACACTCCACTCTGCAGCTCGGCACGCCACCTGCCTTGTGTTGTGGTTTCGCCGCTGCCGCTGCGGCTGTTGCATCATGCAGAAACATGTTTGAACATGAAATTACAGCATTAAGCAGCAGCGCTGCCAGTCAGAGTTTGTCAGAAGGTTTCGAAGGGCCCGCGCTCAAGCTCTGACTCTGACTCAGACTCTGACCGCTCAAACTCTGACTCTGACTACTCAAAGTCTGACTCTGACTGTCCAAACTCTGACTCTGACTGAATAACCTAAGAATAACTTAAGAAATCTAAGAAACCTAAAAAACCTAAGAAAACTAAGAAACCTAAGAAACCTAAGAAACCTAAGAAACCTAAGAAACCTATGAAACCTATGAAACTGAAACCTAAGAAACCTATGAAACCTATGAAACCTAAGAAACCTAAGAAACCTATTAAGAAACCTAAGAAACCTTCAGAGTCAGAGTCAGACTTTGAGCGGTCAGAGTCAGACTTTGAGTAGTCAGAGTCAGAGTTTGAGTGGTCAGAATCAGAGTCAGAGTCAGAGTTGGAGTCTAGGCCGTTTCGAAGTGGCGTTTCAGTTGGATGAGAAATTTGGCAGTGCAAATTCATCAGCAATTACTAGTCGTTGTTTTTGGGAACGATTGAAAGGATTTTTCAGAAAACCGTGTGAGCAGCCATATGGTGAGCATATCGCACTTTTGAGTTTGTAGCATATCGCATCTGCGTCTGCAGTGTTCCTGGATTCTTGTTTGATTGGCAAGTATTTGTGACGCTTCCCGACTGGTGTCGTTTCAGCGTCTATTAAACGCATATCATTGGCCCCGTCTTTACCCATCACAGGCTGCCTATTTTCCCCTTCGGCACGCGGTGATGGATCGCGGAGACGAATGCCAAGAGGAGTTATGCGCGCCGCAGGAAAATGGCCATCGTTTACGTCCGTCGCTGTTGAGCTGCTCGTTCTGTGACAGTTGCGCCGTGGACGGCGACGATTTCCCTGAGGACGCCAGCGAGGAGGTGGAGGGAGTGCATGACCATGTGAACAGCCATACGGCGGAGAATGGGGATGCCGTGGAGGGCAGTGACGACGAGGAGAAGGACGACGATGAGGGGGATGTGGACTGGGAGGAGCCGCTGCTGACGGAGAACCCGCGCCGTTTCGTCATCTTCCCCATCCAGTACCCCGATATCTGGCAGGTATTCAATAATTTCTACTGAGTGGAATCACTGAATTATTTATAGCAGAATTTTTTATTGGTTTAGAAATTTTTATTGAATTATTTGCAAGAAAAATATCCGTGTATTTTTATTATTCTTATAATCTTAGTATTGAGAAAATGGTTTATTTGTTGAAATTTCAGTAATAATTTTATTATTCTCAATTTGTTTAGTACTTTTATCATTTTTATTAGTTCTGTTTATTTTATTGTTAATGGTTGATTTATTTAAAATAGAACATTTTAATAATATTCATTTTATCTTCAACAACGCACATGAATATTTATTGTGAAATTAAATGTTTATTATTTGTATTTATTTACTGCGTTAATATTTATTGGAAAAACTAATAGCGTCAGGTGTTGGTTGTGTGCTGCAGATGTACAAGAAGGCGGAGGCGTCCTTCTGGACGGCGGAGGAAGTGGATTTAAGCAAGGACCACGAGGACTGGGCCAGTTTGAAGCCGGCCGAGCAGCACTTCGTCTCCTACGTGCTGGCCTTCTTCGCCGCCAGCGACGGCATCGTCAACGAGAACCTGGTCCGCTGCTCATTCTGTTTCATCCTTCCCCGCATAATTCCCCTTAAAATGTTGACAGGTGGAGCGCTTCTCGCAGGAGGTGCAGATTGCGGAGGCGCGCTGCTTCTACGGCTTCCAGATCGCCATGGAGAACGTGCACTCGGAGATGTACAGTCTCCTCATCGACACCTACATCAAGGACCGCGCCGAACGGTGAACAGCATCACTACGTTTTTCCTTCGATGTTACTGATTGATGCTCGTGTTTGACAGGGACCGGCTGCTCAACGGATTGACCACGCTGCCGATCATCGGGCGCAAAGCGGAGTGGGCGCTGCGCTGGATCCAGGACCCGACGGCCTCCTTCGCCGAGCGCCTGGTGGCCTTCGCCGCCGTGGAGGGCATCTTCTTCAGCGGCTCCTTCGCCGCCATCTTCTGGCTGAAGAAGCGCGGACTGATGCCCGGGCTGACCTACAGCAACGAGCTCATCAGCCGCGACGAGGTACATCAGTCACCCGACACATTATATTCCTCATTTATTTATTGCAGTTCTCTTAATTTTTTTTAAAACAGTTGTAGAAGTAAGGCCATGTTTTATGATGAAATTAAAATAGCAAAGAACGGGAATTTTTCCAAATTGTCAGGATAAAATTGGCGCTACGCCGCCGCACCGGGCGGTGGCAAGTGCGTCAAGCGCCGGAAGTCGCTGAATGTCCTTCCTTTGCAATTTGTAATTTCGTAATTTTCGTGAAACATAAAATTTCTAATACAGGAAAGTTATTTCTATATGAATAAAGTGTTTTTTCAAAGTAAATCGCTGCTTGTGTAATAGGAGCTAATAAAAATCAGTTTTTTTAATTTACCGCTCTCCCGTTTGCCATATAATTGTGACGGTTGTTGTTTGGCAGGGTCTGCACTGCGACTTTGCCTGTCTGCTCTTCCAGCACGTCCGGCGCAAGCCCCGCCCGCGGCGCGTGCTGGCCATCATCCGGGCGGCGGTGCGCGTGGAGCAGGAGTTCCTGGCGGTGGCGCTGCCGGTGCACTTGATCGGGATGAACTGCCGGCTCATGTGCCAGTACATCCAGTTCGTCGCCGACCGCCTCCTCACCGAGCTCGGCGTCGACAAGGTACGAAGCTCCACCATCCACCCAGCATCGTTTCTTGTCATTTTTACTTGAATTTACAGTATTACAACACGGCGAACCCCTTCGACTTCATGGAGAACATCTCGCTGGAGGGCAAGGCCAACTTCTTCGAGAAGCGCGTCGGCGAGTACCAGCGCAGCGGCGTCATGGCCCGGCACGAGGACAACTTTGTCTTCACCACCGACGCCGAGTTTTGACCGGGAGTTTTGGATGAATCGGTGTGATTTTTCTCGGTCTCTTGCCGGTGCGCTGCAACGGTGCCCACTGGACAGTGACAGATTTGTGTTTTTTTATCTCCTTCTTTGATCTGTTTTATTCTTGTTAGTTCCTTCCGTTTTGCGTCGACTTAGTGAATGGATAGGTTTAAGTTGAGTTAATGGAATTTACGATAGACTGGCTATAAATAATGATCGCAGTAAGACGTACGAGGAAAGAAATAACAAAATAAAAAAAACTATGCTGATTGGTTGTGCGCGTACTCCTCGCGCGGCTTATCGCCGGTCCATCGGCGCAAGACCCTTCCCACGGTTCCTGGCCGTGACTACACCCATTCACTGTAACACACAGCAGTCAACGAACGCGCAGTTACTATCGGCATTTGATTAGCAAGTACCGCATGAAGCCGGCGACTGCGGAAGTCCGATGTCAACACGAGCGATGGCTATCGCAACGACCAGACCGAAGGGCTGCCTACAGATACGCTCCATCCAGGGAACGCAGCAGCGCTGCGCTGCTTCTGCCAGCTGCATTTATTTACTAATCACTCGTTAATGCTCAATCCCTTTAGAAACACTCACCGTGCCCTGCAGTTGATTACTGTGTAAAAAAATGCGCGATACGTTAGTTTTTCTATTGATTGCTGTAAGTCACGTGGTCCATCTTGCGGGATCGATATATGGCGCATAGTAACGATGTCACCGTGTATCAACTACCAAGCAGTATTTTTTCCATACAGCATTTTGCGGAATAAAAAGATTTTTTTAATCAGTTGTGTTTATCTGTCCGGCACAGGCCTTGGGGACTTGTCGAGCGCAGTACGAAGACGATCGCCGGCCGCCGTATGAAGCAGAGGCGGGCCGCGGCCGGCACGGGCACCGGTCGCAGCATCCCGAGTACGTGCGCGTGGAGGTGGAGCTGCTGAAGATGAGCAACGAGGGCGCCATCGACCACAAGAACGCCTACTGCGACCTCAACGGCAACGCCTGCGACCCCGTCGTCCTCGCTTCGCTCGACACGTAAGACAGCTATCCATATTATATTTATACAAGGCACTTGTATGCATACATGTTGTATTCAGATATATTTTTATACATGTAAATGCAGTACTAGTGCATGTACTTTTATATATATATATTATAATATTATACAGACACATACAGTGGTATATTTATTATACAGGGAGCACTCGTTCAAGGAGTGGCCGGGCCCCTCGGACCCCGCCTTCTGGAGCGAGGTGTTCCGCGTGGACAACACCAACAGTCCCACCCTGAACAAACTCCTCACCAAGGACTCCTGCGGCCGGCCCTTCCGGGTGAGTCAGTACATCGAGCGTTCGTTGCACAGCCGCACTAACCAGACGGGGCGTTGCAGAGCGCGGTGGCCCGCGTGATCGCCGAGGACCTGGACCACTGGGACGCCCGCACCTTGATCAACCACTGGCAGTGCCCCGTCACCAAGGCCCTGGTGGCCGGCAGCCGCGACGCCGCGCAGTGGAGCGGGCCGCTGCCCTGCATCTCGCGCTATCGTCCCGTCGAGGGCAAGGACGTCATCACGTAAGCAGACTAAGCACCGGCAATTATTATTATTATTATTATTATTATTACTCAGCGCAGTAGCCATAATTCCATCAACGAGGCTCTTGGAACACTGTTTTCCTAACTTTTCATTTTTTTTCGGTTCTCATAACGTCATAATTAACATTGCAGTTTGACCTTCCGCTACAAGGCCTACCAGATCGCGCCCGGCGAATGCCAGAGCAATCCCACCTCGACGCTGCGCCCCGGGGCGGTCACCATGACGACACGGACCACGCGGCCGCCCACGTCCTCCCGCAAGACCGTCTGACCGCCAACTATCATCCCATCACGTCACCAGTTTAATCAACTGTTTTTTTCTACACTGCCAAAATCTATCCACTGTCAATGAAACTAATCATATGAACAGTCGGAAGAATTTTTAACCATATTATGTCAAATAAAAGAAACCATCACAAAAAGCATTTAGTCACTTACATTCTCGACTCTCTTCCGCCGGGAATAAATTAACACACCACAAAAATTAACAGTAATCCACGCTCGCTTACAATGGGATCAACATGAACATTTTCACAGCACAGCACAGTTCACGGGGAAGCCAAGACGCCGGAGTGGAAAGTTAACCGTTAATAAATTCCGTAAATATTTTGCCTCGGTTAATGGTCATTTTAGTGGGGCGCGACGGTCTTCTCCTGCGCCTGCAATAATCGCTGGTGGTGGCGCGACGCGGCGTAGTGCCGTCGGCCGGTGAGCTGCAGCATGGCCTCGGCGTAGGACTTGGGGAGGACGGTGCGGACGGGGGCGCCGGAGGAGGCGCGGAAGGTGAAGTAGAAGGTGTTGGTGGTCTCCATCTTGCGGGTGGCCGGGTCGATCACCTCGGCGTGCACGCGCATCTGCATGTCCGCGCCCTCCGTGAACACCAGCTGCAACCAACACAGTCCGTGTAGCGCGCTGTGTAAGAGAACAGTCGAACAGGTCAAGACAGGCTCACCCGCGCCGACATCATCAGCAGCGAGCCGATCTCCACCGGCCGTTTGAACTTGATGTCGTCCACGCTCAGCACGTTCGGCCGCGACCCGCTGCAAGCGACAACCACTTAAACAATTTCAAAAAAATACTGATGAATGGATAAATACGTACAAAAGTTTAAAAAAATTAATAAAAATAAATAGCAATTAATATTAGTCATTTAATAAATATAAATAATACGAGTAATTAGAAGTGATGGTCGTACCCGTAAAGCCAGGCGTTGGACCAGGCCAGCTCGAAGGCGTTGCGCATGAGGAAGCCGCCGAAGATCTTGCCGTGGATGTTGCGGTTCTGCGGATGACAGATGTGCACGTTCTTCAGCACCGCCTCCTCCATCCACACCGAGTTGGCCGGCTTGACGCGCACCGAGAACACCGACTCCCTGGTCACGAACAATTTAAGTAGACTAATGCCACCGGAAGCAAGTACCGGCAGTAAACAACTGACTTGGGGTCGACGGTCTGCAGGAACTTGTCGTGGATGATGCGGCTCTCCTCCGGGTTCGGCGGCAGCTTGAACAGCGAGTCCTCCGCCCACTGCTTCCGCGCCGTGTAGCTGGCTGTCACCACAATAATCTCCATCAATACAAATGCACGAATTAATCCGGAAAAAAAGTTATCACACGTCACACACATAAATAACACGAATTAATCAAGAAAAATTAATTAAAAATAAAATTAAATTAAGAAAAACTTCGTAAAAAATGATGGGATAGTAACAGACCTTGACCGTCATCGTACAGGGCCTGCTCCTCGTCGCCATCCGGTTGCAGCGGATTGAGGATGGCTTTTCTGCGGAAACACAAGAGCTCTGCTTAATACCACCGTGTTGCGCAGCCTTCAAAAAATTATGTCAAATTAATTGGAAATTAACCTGAAATCAATGTGAAATTAATTTGAAACTAATTGGGAATCCATCTGAAATTAACGTGAAAGTAATTCGAAATTAATTGGAAATTAATTCGAAATTAACTAAAAATTAATCTGCAATTAATGTGCGATTAAAATCCAAACTAATTTGAAATTAATCTGAAATTAATTGGAAATTAATTGGAAATTAACCTGAAATCAATGTGAAATTAATTTGAAATTAACTGGAAATTAACCTGAAATCAATCTGAAATTAATGTGAAAGTAATTCGAAATTAATTCGAAATTAACTAAAAATTAATCTGCAATTACTTTGCAATTAAAATCCAAACTAATTTGAAATTAATCTGAAATTAATTAAAAATTAATCTGAAATTAATGAGATTCAACTGAAATGGCGACGTACTTGGAGTGGACGGGATCGCGCGCGACGAGGACGAAGCGGGCCTCGAGAATGTGGTCCCATCCGGGGCCGTCGCGTTTCTTCTGCTCCATGAGGACGAGCGCCTCGGCGGAGGACTGGCCGACGTAGGAGACTAGGCCGCGCAGACGCATGTCCTGGTCCGTCGGCAGCTGCCGGTTCTCGATATCTACCCAACAGTAACCTCCAACACTGGTAACAGCAGGCGAGGGACGCTCTTACCGATGCGGTCGACCATCCCGGTGACGATGCCGAAGGGGGAGCGGGAGGGGTCGGGGTTGCGCGGGAGGAGGGTGTGCTTGTACGCCAGCCACACTGCCAATTATTATTATTATTACTATTATTATTATTATCGAGCAGACAGGCGCACCGGCAAAGGTGTCGAGGTCCTCGAGGAGGCGGCCGAAGCGGACGCGGTGGAAGGCGTTGTGGTACTGCTCGCGCACCTCCAGGTCGCGCCCCAGGGGGATCACGGCCTCGTCGTAGCTGTCGAAGAGGCGCCGCGGGGGCAGCTCGGCCTGGGAGTGCGCCAGGTAGGAGGCTAGCTGCGAGCGGTCGGGCCGGGGGCCCTGCGTCCTGCAACCACCCAGCCATCAAGTTATCAACGCACCCATTAGGTTGTTGACACTGACAGTGAGCGTACCCGAAGATGCCCTCGTAGCCCACCAACGACTTCATCTGGTCGCGCACTACACAGGACACACACACCCCGTTAGCCCGTCACGCGTCACCCATACACAACACGGTTATGACTGCGACGAAATGAAGGAGGAGGTAGGGACGCACCTTGCGCGATGGTCTGGGGCTCGGTGTCGCAGAGGTGCTGCGGACGACGCAGCGCCGTCGTGTGCACACTGCGCCGTGCCCACTGCACCGCCCTCCAGCTCTTCCCGCAGGCCATGGCTCCACGCAGTCGCAGCAGCAATCCAACGTCGCCAATTCTTCAACAGCAGCAACAACGCGTCCCTGTCAGGATCAGCTTCCAGCCTTCAACTACGTCTCACTCCAAGATTCAGACGATCACGAAAAACACTGACACCACCTTCCAGATCACAGCACTCCACTCTCCAATCTTCCTCTACTGTTCTTACAGAGTCTTCCTACGAGCTACAACATTCCGCGCAACATGCTCAGCACTGCCAACAACAACATTCCAGCATTTGAAATATTCCCTGATTTTCAAATAAATCTCCACATGTTCGTTTTGGAAATTGCGGATTTTGTCTACTTGCGACCGCCCACGGTGCTGCTGCTCCGTTGATTAACGTACAATAGCGACGATTTAACGTTCAATTTTATTACTTAACGTACATTATTAATTCTGCATTTTCTGCTACATATCTGTAGAAGTATGTACAGACTACAGAGTATAGGTAACAAGAAATTACACGGAAATTAAATTTTCATTTCCGCCGAAGTAGCATATGAGTGAACAGAAAAGAATGACAAAAAATTTACTGTTGTATTTATTATGCATATAAATTGCTCGGAATACGGTTTCTTTACAAAATGCTGACAAGAAACCAGATTGCTGCTGTAAGTACTGTAGTTACAAAAATAGCAATGGACTTGGCTGGAAGCCTGGAATTAATGAATCTGTACGCTGCACGAGAAATTACTCATGACAGACAATAGGGAATTGTTGGGATGTGTGCGGGCTTTGCGTGGGCTTATCAGGAGGCGAAAGGTCACAAAAACTGATTGCGATAAGCGGCGGCCGCATAATGGCTCACACCACCGCATTCCATTCCGCTGCACCGATAGCGATACCGCTTGGCCTGATAACCACTGTCAAGGGAGACTTATATAAAGCATTAAACATCCGCTATATTATTCCCTGCGGTCGTACGTGTCTCCTGAAAACATTTAAATCAGCCAGTTTTAAAGCGGTGCCGACATTTTTAGAAGGTTGACGATATTAAAAAGTTGCTAATATTCGGATAAAAATTAATTGTAAAATGGCGGCGCTTGGAAATTTCGCTGTCGTGCTGGGACTGGTCATGGCGATGGTGGCCGGGAAGCAGATCGCCTTCCAGGACTGCGGTACGGGACAAATATTCACCATCCTACTCTTGCTTACGTGCACTGTAATTATAACGTAATTACATAAGTACCGCCATTAATTGAGGAACGCGGGTATCGCTGAAAACTTGGTTTGTGGGAAAATACAAGGTGTACAGGAATTACTGCACAGGTTCCCAGGGCGCGCGGATCGTGGGGATGTCGATGACGCCGTGCGACGTCGAGCCCTGCGAGTTTAAGCGGGGCGTCAACATCGTCACCGAGGTGGACTTTGTCTCCACGGTAAGTTAAACACTCACCTTCACTACAGTTATAATTATGCCGGCACGTGCTTGTGCATAAATAAGCAGTTGGATTATTCGAGCGAATGATTAAATTGCACTTAACATAAGACTGACGAGTAATTAATATTTCAATGCATTTATATTGCATTTCTGTGTATTGATTATTTGTCGTTGGTCTAGGTGCGGTCGTCGCGCGCGCACATGGTGGCGGTGGTGCTGGCGGGCGGGAACGTCATCCCTCTTCCTATCGACGATCCCAACGCCTGCGACTTCATCGCCTGCCCCCTCGTCCCCGGCAAACTCAGCGCCCTCAGGGGCAACAAAACCGTCCCGGCCGATGTTCCCCCGGTAAGCTGTCATGACACTTAAATAGTATATAGTATAAAACGCTGTAATAACATTACTATAAGCTAACAATGCAGGTGCCCATTCCCTTGGCCATGCAGCTGCGCATCTTCGGCGACCGCAACGAGACCATCCTCTGCACGCAGTACGCTTTCAAAGTCTGATTATACCGCCGAAATATTTATACTGCAATCAGCAATGAGTTGGTGCGCCTGCAGAAATTAAATTTATTACTGCTTGTGTTTTTGGCTTTCGGTTATATACTGTACAGTACTAGTACCTGTAAACCAGCTCAATGCCGGTTTCAGCAGGATGTTGAATCAATCAATTTTAATGTAAATAAAGGAAACCTTTGAAGTGAAATCGACAAATCGTGACGGTACGCTACATAGCAATTGGTTACGCAGGGTGACAATTGTCGTAATAATAATCATAGTGCAACTTGCAACTTCGTTCTTCCCGGGATACCTTCATCCAGCCGACTGGATAACGGACTATTACAAGTAATTGTCCGTGGGATCTCCCACGCGGTACTCTGTACACGCGTATGCCGGTCCCGGCAAGGAAGCGTTCCGTCTAAAAATAAATTCGTTACTGCTGCACCATAACTGATCACCATCGTCATGCAGGCACGTTATGATCAGGGTGGACTGAAAGGTCACAGAGCAACGGAGCCGCCAACGTGCCCATTGTCAGCACCATAGTGGGGCGTTTAGCGGGTCACGTGCTGCAGATGTAGACGTATTCCACAGAAGGTCAGCAAATCCACACATTCGACAGAAACGCCAACCGCCCACATAATTGCCGGATGGAGCAGTCGAGGCATTGCATATATGCCGGCGCTGCGCTTAGACGACGCCGGGAGCGGCGGCTGTGTTGGGCGTTGACACAACACGAACCGCTTTAAACAACGCACAAGTGCGAGTTCAACTGCGCGGGATGATACTTGTCCTAGCAGGAACGCTACTTCCTACGGCGCCAGTTTATTTTGCATCCGTCTGGTCCGAATCGATGAATTACAAATTGAAATACTTTCTCGTAACTTATTCTTCATTTTTCTAATAGAAACGTTTCGGAGAAAGCTATTTTATCACGATAATAGGGAGAAAAATGTGAGTTTTTGAAACAAACGCTTCATATATGCGCCGGAAGTTGTTTTAGAATTGTCAGCTGAAGGCTGTTCGTGAAACATACACTACGTTAGACAGTTAATTTCCGTTTCCGAGCGCTGTGTTTGAAGCGAGCCTTTGATGGCAGCCAAAAACGTGTTATTAATAACCGCGCTCCACGTATTTAATTATTTATGTCGTCAACTTATGTACCGTATGTCGATTTGTAGGTACAGATAGATGAAGTTATGTCATGTCAATGTATATAGTGCATCGGTATATGTACCGATCCGCGTATACATGCCGTCAACGACTACGCCAAATATTGTTTTCCGGCACGTGGGTCATTGAAGCGTCGTTCCTGCTAATCCGGCATACAAAAGTACAACATGTATACATTGCAGACAATGCGCTGCTGGTTCTTTCTGTTGAGAGGGATGTCCCCGGTGTATTATGCAAGGTAATTAGCCGTGATCAGTGGGACGGCGGGGCGGGCGTTCCGGCGAGGTACGTCAGTTGCCGGGTGACTGGATACCGGCAGTGAATGCAAATGCCGGGTGTGGACACCGGCATAACCCTACCGAGTGCGGCCGTGCGGGAAAGTGTGCAGCTTAGCCGGTGTCGACGGGAGCAGGCAGCCGGGCGATAATCATACACCGCTCTCGGCGCTGCCAGTATAACCAGTATATATCTATCCCGGGGATCGCAGCGATGGTATTACTAGTATAGTGGCCCAATCAGTGTACAGTGTAGACGATCACGGGGCGAAACCTTAGACAGCCCGACCGGCATCCGTTGTGGCAGCATCGCGGGAGACAATTGTACGGTGTAGCTGCGATTTCTTGCCATCTGGCCGCGCCACACGCACCCGTACGTGCTCGCTGATTAGATTGCGATGGAGAGCGGCGCTGTTAGTATGTTGATGCGATATCCATCCGCTGGGAAGTGCTTATTCTCACGCTCTCTGCATTCCCGCATCACCCAGCCTCTCCACTCTAATTGCACTATGTACCGTGCAAACGATGCTGTTTATTTATTTTTTATTCTGCGCAACGCGGCGCTGCAGCCCGGCGAATTATTCTGATAACAAACTATCCGCTGGTTTCTGATTGGGCGGTGGCGGTGGTGAATTATTGTGATTATTAAACAGCCTGATCGCTGATTGGTCGGTGGCTGTGGTCAGCGATGGTGACCGGTGCCAACGACAGCGCTATAGCCGTACTGAGTGACGCGGCGCGGCTGACCAATCAGAGCGCGAGCGGCTTTAGCACGGATGCGGCGCTGGCCAGTTCCATGTACTACCCGGATCTGTCGCAGATTGAGCAGGTGCGGCTGGCCTGCATCGTCGCCTATCTGCTCCTCATCGTCGCCGCCGTCACCGGCAACGGACTGGTCCTGCTGACCGTCACGAGGCAGAAGCACTTCCATAATTCCCTCAACTTCCTCACCTGCAATCTCGCCGGTAATAACTGCTTTATTGTACCACAGTAATAAGAATAAGAAGTCCTAAAATTTGATTTCTGTAAATTTAATAATCATGTAAAAAAATAACTGCGTCGGATAAAAGAATAATTTAAATTTTTCCCATACTGTTTTAATAATAAGGTTTTAATACTAATGGAATATATCAGAATCAGACTATATCAGAATAAAAATAATAGTTGTATATAATTATCTTCTTCCTAATAAATCTCATACGTCAGTTAGGACTGGACTATGAAATAATATGCTCATCATAACAATGATGGTTTACATAAAGGAAATTTGTCTAATGCCGGTAACGTGTCTCGCCAGGAAGAGAACAACGACAGTGTCCCGTTGCGCATTTTCTGTGTAATGATACTGGCATTGCACAATGCCGTTGAGTCCCTTGCATGCCACCGTAGTTGTGCATTTCACTGTTTGTATCTTTGTGTCAGCGGATAAGAATAGTTGCGATGTCACCGGTCAGTTGCGCGCCAGTACAATACGCGATCGCGTCAGTACGCTCCCTTTACCGGCGCACAATCAGCTGGCCCGAATCGAGTGAACATTCAAAATGCGCATTGCGGCGCGGACGGAGATACTGGCGTCCGGTGAGAGTTGCGTGCGTGGAGCGCCAGTTTGCGGCACTTTCCTTTCTTCCTAGCCTGCTTAGTTATCCCGCCAATAACATTGGCGAGACCGGATATCCGGCGCACACTCGCTACACGCGGCCGGGGCAATACGTTGTTGACACTAATCAATTACTGTCAACGCCGAGCGCCGGCTGCGCATCCACTTAATTAGAGCGAAGCCGACGCCGATCCCCACAGTTCGCGAATTGCGTTAATTTGTCATTTTTCTGTATTTGTTGCAGTGTCGGATCTGCTGGTGGGAGCCTTCGTGGCGCCGGCCAAACTGCTGGAACTGACGGCCCCGTCGCGCCTACAGTAAGTCCGCCGGATGATGCAACATCGCAGCATTGCGCAATAGTGGTCGAGCCGAGTGTCCGATGGCCGTCGCACGGCACTAATTAGTAATAAGACAGTGCATGTACATGATACGTGAGCGGAAAGCCGAAACGGACGGGTCGTATTGCCGGCTCGGATAGCGGAAGACGGGTAGAATTATCGCCTGACATGTACACTGGGCGTCTTTCGATGACCTTTAGTCGCACCGTGGTTACTGCGATATCACGAGTGTTTCAGCGCACGCAGTGTTTAGCAGAAATATGATACTTGTATCTGCAGTATACACCTGACGCTTACCGACGTATGGTGTTATATAATACGGGCAGAATGAGCGAATATACTCGTAGATACATATACAGAGTACGAATATTGCAGGATCTTCGGACCGGTGCTGTGCACGTGCCTGCAGTTCACGCAGTCCATGACCATCTTCTCCACCATCATGACGCTCCTGCTGGTCGCCACCGAGAGGTACGTGGCGTACACGGCCGCTGCAACAGAGCTGTAGCGCGTCGCAAACATTCTTCTCTTTTTACTACTTAATGCCGGTGCCCAACGCGCCCCTTTCCCTGTCCCTTTCCCTGGCTCGCTTAAAATAACTGTGCGTTCATGACGGTATTCTCTTCTGACCGTTGCGGGAAAAACCCGCCGTACCGGCGCAGGACAGGAGCGTCTAATTTTACCGGCAAGAATAGGTGTTTTGCAATTACTTAACGCTTCAACGAGAAATGCTCAATCAGGCTGTTTCCGCACGTGCACCTCTCCATCCAGCCTGATATAGTGCGCCGTTATGTTCAGGCAAAGAAAATCACAACACCGTCAATCCCGGCTCACTGCACACCGACAACGCCGCATCCGCGTCAGCCCCGTTAATTGCAATTACACCGGCCCGGGCCAGCTGACGCGGATCCGTGTGGCAGCGCATCCATTGCGTAATAGCCAGCACGTGTGCGGCGTACGTAATGCGCGGATGGGGGCGGTTAGAAGGTATCCGCGCCGACACCGCTCTCCGCTGTTGATTCCGTCCCACTGCATGCCCCGTTGGAAAGTTTCTTCTTCCGCGAACTCCCCTTGTTTTCCTCGCCCCGTTTCTAGCGTCCCGCGCGTCGACAGTAAAGCCGGCCAGCGCGCTGGTGAGAAGCGGCAATTAGCGGCCGGGGAGAGTAGGCGGAAGGCATGTACGGCTGCCCTCACTAATTGCCGGCATGCCGGCTGATTATCATGCCATGCACATCGACATAATCTACTCGAATAATCGAATAACACCCGGCTATCCACCGATCTCTCCGCGAAATCTGACGTAGTTCTCATCGAGTTTCCTTGTTATGCGCCGTCTAGCGATACACGCATCTTATAGCGCTATAAATTAAAGGTCACCGACGACAATCTACATATACGCGTATATAATATTAAACTTGTATTAGCGACGCACGCATATTATAGCATTATAATTAAAGGTCACCGTTGACGACTGTATAATCAGCAGCGTGCATATATGTACAGGTACCTGGTGATCGTGCATCCGCTGCGGCTGCGGCGTTTTAAGAAGAGCCGGCGCACGCGCGTCTTCCTGTGCTGCTCGTGGTTGAGCGCGCTGCTCTTCAGTCTGCCCAATCTGATCCCGGCGCAGGACTACCAGCTGCAGCTGCACAGCGACTGGGGCCGGCTGGACCGCGCCGGCTGCTCCGACGGCTACGACGCCGTTAATCCCCACTTCCGCAAGGTAAGGAAATATACTGTACGTATTACTGATAAATATTTGTACAATAAATTATTACAAAGCAAACAGATAAAAAGCTTAATTTAAAATCCAAGAAAAAATTAAACAAAAATAATTTGCCTTCAATTTTGGCGCAGGGATATTTTTGCTTCCTGGCGGTGACGCTATGGCTCCTGCCGTCCCTGACCATCTCCTACGCGTCGTGGCGCGTGCGGCAGGCCCTGTCCCTCAAGGAGTCCACCAAGGCCCTGCTGCAGGAAGAAGCCGCGACGGTGGAGACGCCTCGCCCGTGCCGGCAACCCGTCCGCACGGCCTCCCGCTCGGGGCGCAGCGTGCAGGCGCTGCAGTACCAGGCCTCCAACCGCCGCAAGGTGGCGGTCATGATGCTCATCGTCAACGTCACCTTTCTCCGTAAGCCCAGAACATCCAGTTGTCAATCACCGCGGTGACCTTTCTGGGTTTCTTTTTAGTGTGCTGGTCACCCTATTTCATGGTGACGATCATCACGCAGTTCGGCACCAACTTCTTTACCGAAGGACACTTTGTAAGCGTTGAAGCAAAATGCTCCGATAAGCAACGATGAAAACAATAATATTGTGGTGTCCCGGCAGTACTTCACGATGCTGCTGATCAACGGCTGCGGCTTCCTCAACTCGGCGCTGAACCCGGCCATCTACATGCTGGCGCCGCGTTTCCGGCGCAGCTGCTGCAGCACCCTGTCGGAATTATGCTCCTGTCTCCGGCCACTCGATAGCCTGGAACGGCACGCGCCCTCCGACCCCTTCCTGCCCTCCTACAGCCTCAGCCTGGAGACCAGCTGGGATCAGCAGTCAGCCAGTCTGCGCTCCTCCCCCTGCAGCCTGCACCGCAGCCGCCTGACCCTCCCGCCCCGGGTGCCGAGCGGCAGCTTCCGCAGTCTGCAGAACACCCGCGCCCCGGCGGCCGCCGACGGGAGTGCGCGGACCCGCAGCGTCAGCTTCCGGCACGCGGTGTACCACCCGCCGCGGGTGGCGCCGCAGCACCCACCCATCCGGATGAATTCCCAGCCGATGGGTCGGAAACGGCTGGCCGTGTCGACGCTGTCGACGGGGTCGGGAGAGGACAGCCGGTGGCGACGGCGGCGCATGTCCTGCTCCGTGCCCAGCGGCCTCGACGTACATATGGGAACGCCGCGGCAGGCAAGTGACCACGGACAACTCCTAACGTAACTATGAATGCATAGTCCCGACCACTCGGCTTGCGGTTGAATAAATAATAACATAATAAATAGTAGAATAGGTATAAAATAAAAAAATTATTTTCCGATATGTCCAGTGTATACACATGACCTTTTGCATAGCGGCATAGAAGTTGCCTGCCATTGTGGTGCTTTGCTGACAATAGCCAGCGACGATCGGAATTACTTATAAATATTACTGAATTAATAAATATAAATATCGCAATTACTAAGATAAGTATTACTAATAGATGCGACACATATCATAATAAATATTTATGTAACCGGTTGGCGCTTTTGCAGATGGCGGTGCACATGGGATCCGGCCAGTCCAGTCGGACCCGTCTGGACATGTGATGATGGCCCGCTCACGGCATGACCTTTCTCGATAACGAGAAGATTTAGCGCACAACGCAGGCTGGCTGCAGCGATACGGCGGCAAAGTCCGCAGCTGAGAGTGTTCACTGTTCACGCTTGCTCGTGGAAACAAAGGATGATGCCGGTAGAATGTGATGCCGTGTTTGTGTCCACGCGGAGCTAATGTCCAGGACCCGGGTCGTAGACGAGACCGGGATTATTCCCTTACCTTAGTATTAGTGTCTGCTAATGTTCGTTTAATTATGCGAAGCAATACCTGGCTTTGTCTGCCAATGCGGTTAAAAACCGTTTTGTGGCACATCATAATTAAGTATGTGAATTTTATACAGTAAAAATTTGCCACTGCTTTTGCGTTGTACTCTTCCCCAACCGGATACAAATCATTCGGCTGCAGATCGACGAATGACATTGTTATAAAAAAACGTGTTTCGTACACAAAAAGCGGATTGTTTGGTATACTCAGGCCTTTCGTATTCCAGACGTCTGCACGGTAGGAATTCGCACCCGAACAGCCGAGCACGGTATTCTCCGCGTTGGGCCATGACAGAAACTTTCAAAAACTGATTACGCGATATATATAATTGCTCCTACACGCCACGCGAGAACACCAAAGGTGGGCTCGGAATTTACTTCCTTTGGGCAGTTATGCCGAACATGGCCGGAAACGGCCCCAAGCCATCACAAGACAACAAAAACAGAAAAAAAATTTTTTTACGCAGCAAGTGACACACGTTAGCGCTTAACATTTCCCAATTTATACCGATTCACACACACATGTAACTGTAACAGAGAGACCACTAGAAAGGGGGCGTGTCGCGTGTCGCAATACCCGGATTCCTGCGTCCCTCTGAATCCAATCCATTGCTCCTACACGCCACGCGAGAACACCAAAGGTGGGCTCGGAATTTACTTCCTTTGGGCAGTTATGCCGAACATGGCCGGAAACGGCCCCAAGCCCAAAAAGCCAAAACAAAACACAAAGAGACGGCGGAAGAAGATCCGATAAAGCGTTATGAGGATGCTAGTTGATAGAATCAGTCGCAACGATGATGCAGCTATGTCAGAACGATAAGTGAGGTGCGGAATTCCGCAAATCTCGAAAATATTTGTAAATCAAGTGCTCCACATAAAACGCAAATCAGTACAGCTTAGGGCGGAATCCACCGAGCGAAGTACATTTGCACGAAAAATATAATAAAGCCGGTTGCAAGGAAGTCCTGTCGCGTCCGGCGGCAATAAGCAACACAGACGAACGCTTTTAGTTGGTCTGGGGTTTCCCACAGACCTAGCTAAACTCACGCCTGATTCCTGGATTGGGATGCTGCTAATAAGTTAAAATGCTGTTCCGACGGAAATCACGTCAAGTACAGCACGGCTCACAAAATAGATGTCCGCAATCGATGAATCACGTACACAAGCAGGTAGCGACGGAATTCCTGTCGCATCCTACGACGACAATAAAATAAAATTAATGGCAACCACGAAAACGATACCATATAAGACGAAGTAATACAACGACGCACTACTGGAAGGTAAAGCGCTGCTTTGGTGGAATTCACACCGTGCAGTGCGGTACATGGGAACGTACACACACAATCGGAGAAGCGTGCACACAAAAAAGGAAGCAACGGAATTCTTACTGCGTCCTACTGTTAATAGAAAACGATAAGCAAAACTTTTCGGTAGATCTGGGAATTCCACAGGTCAACCGCAAGCAGCACGGTTCCGGGAGTAAAGAAGTAATCTATGCCACGTAAAAGTTGCACAATACAACAAACGGGTTGAAGATCCGGAATGTGAAAGGCAGACAGGTCACGGCAGCAAAAGCGGTAAGAATTCAATGGCAGCAGAAGACAATTAAGCGAAGACGAAGAATCCGGGTCAAAGGAAAATTTTTTATTTAGGTAGGAGGCAGACAGAAGTAATTCTCCGGAAACACCATAAAGGTCGTGATTAAAGTGAGCAAAGGTTACCGGCGTTTCGAAGTAAGAAACAGCGCGGCGATCTCTTCAGCAAGGTTTGCGTAGGAAATCCCGGAAAAGTCCGTACGGCGGTAATTTGGTGGCATCTTCCACTGTTAAGGAACATTTATGGACCGTGGACGAAAACTCCATAACGGGCTCGGCAACTGCGATGTCCTGGCTCGGAGCTTTGACGGAATTCCGCCAAGTAGGCTTAGGCCATGGAATCAAGTCCGCAAGGTTGAGCGGCTGATGCAGAGTAGGTGGCAACAAGTAGTGGTCCAAGGCCGATTTCCTTTCCATCTTCGGGTTACGGGCATGCTTTCTTTCCACATCACAAATGGGACGGTTGACGTGTTGACGGTTCATGCGATCCAACTTCTTCTTACTAACTGGTTGAACGCAATCAGCACATACACACCCGACACATGCTTTAACAAACGCAGACATGGTTAAATCCATGCGATTTATGCATCAAAGGCATCTGCAAGCTGCTGTCAACATACGGTATCACGATGGCGTCAAAAGGCTAAAGGTCATGGGTCACCACACAACGTTACAAAAGTATACAGTAAAACAACTTTTATGCTGAAATTTTTTTTACGCAGCAAGTGACACACGTTAGCGCTTAACATTTCCCAATTTATACCGATTCACACACACATGTAACTGTAACAGAGAGACCACTAGAAAGGGGGCGTGTCGCGTGTCGCAATACCCGGATTCCTGCGTCCCTCTGAATCCAATCCATTACCCTACTCGGGTAGTGTTTTTATACAAGCTTGTATTGGAGATTACGGTCCGGTATACGAATTCATATTATCGCGAAAGTGTCCGCAATGCGAGAAGCGTCGACGCATGCACTTTTCCATGTACAGGGTGATAGTGACATAATATTATACGATCATTTCCGGTGTGGAGATCTAGTGTGCAGTAGTACATAACATAGATTATTAATACAAATGTCTATAAGCAGTATCCTGCTATCCAGTGCGCTGTCCAGCGACGTAGCAC
This sequence comes from Paramacrobiotus metropolitanus, assembly GCF_019649055.1. Classification (NCBI taxonomy): domain Eukaryota; kingdom Metazoa; phylum Tardigrada; class Eutardigrada; order Parachela; family Macrobiotidae; genus Paramacrobiotus; species Paramacrobiotus metropolitanus. Next base: position 14,454 of record NW_026570374.1, on the reverse strand, counting down.
TGCCCGGCGGCGTGCCTCTCGTCGGAGCAGCGCATCGCACAGCCGGTGCAAGCGGTTGTTCCTTCCGTTGGGGCGGTTGGCAGGCTGCCACATGCGCTCCGCTTGTTGACACGTACAATCTATACGGGCGACGGCAGATTCCCAGGCCGCGCGCGCCGCCACTGGCCCATACGCTTGTCAGTGTACGTACACGCAGCACGCCGGGTGAGTGTTACAACTGACTGTGGAGAACACGCATTTATGTGGTGTACAGTGTACACTGTACAGATACACTGTACAGTGTGCACCACCAGAGTCACAACACTTGCCTATCATGGAACGCTGTGGCTCGATCGATTCACTGGACTGTACTGCGGCAAAGTACATTACGCTGTACATTGATATCTGCCTCGTATAATATAGATTCTACAGTCGCTATTCGGCAGGTGAAGAAAATTAATTTCCACACGCTCATATTATTATATACTCATACGGTGCACGTAGGAAATAGCCAACACTGACAACTGTTACTGGTCCACCGCCAACGCGCTTATCTGTTGAAAGCAGCGCATGCGCACTCCAGAAAATATTATATGACTGTTATGTCTTGATGGTTACTGTAGTTGTCTCCGCTATCCAGTCGTTATAATATCCACATCATATGTCTTCTGTAGCATTCATCATTCACCGCTGGCTGGAAGTGACGTCGTCGGTCGTATCATCTTTGCAAGCGTTTGATAAAATTGCATACATATAAGTAGTCCTGCACAGCGGACGCGTGCGCGCTATCGGAAATCCCCTAATTCTATCCTTATCACAACAATAATCATTATTATGATTATCCACAGCTGTAGCGCCACGCACAGCTGATAATTACGCCGCTTGGCAGTTGGCACTGGCAGCCTTAACTAACGCTATCCGCTACAGCGACCTTCCTCATCCCGCGGACTCATTTCCCTGCGAGTAATCTGCTCCGCAGCTGCATCCGCTGCACTGCGTTCCTCTTTTTTTCGACTGCACAATTTAATATTGTCCACGGCAGCATCATGCTGGGAATCAGCAAGCGAACCCTGGCGGTACGTAACACGCACATAGATATCAGTATTTTTTTACGCCAAATTTAACATTCCCACAATGTACATAATTACAGTACATACAGATAGATATTGTATAATACTATTATATAAATATGTACAGTATATCTATATGCTTCGTGGGAGACTGTAAGCTGCAGTATACATACGCATATATTTTATAGCTACTGTATATACTACATACACTGTACAAGTAATCTTTACTCGCATATAAAAATTATCATTTATGTAATAGTTAGCATGTACATTTGCTGTATTTGTATCATATGTATATATCTGCCGTATTTATTTATTTTTATAAGGGTCATAATCGAGCGTACATAATTAATATAAATGCAACTAACTGAAATATATGCAAGTATAATTATTTTTTTGTGGGTTGCAGACGGTGTCGCAGAACTACACGGATTTCAAGTGGCTGCTGCCCTTCGCCGTCAGCATCCTCGTCTTCGTGCAGTTCGCCCGCGAGCACACCGAGAACTCGGTCCTAGCCTGCGTCATCAAAGCGGCGCCCATCGTCTCCCTGGCCGTCTTCACCTGGGTGCGCGGCGTCCGTCTCCCGCAGCGCCGCCAGACCGCGCTCTTCATCTTCCTGGCGCTGTGCCTCAGCGCCCTCGGGGACGTCTTCATCCAGCTGAAGGCCGCCGGCTACTTCCTGCACGGCATGGCCGCCTTCGCCGCCTCCCAGTTCCTCTTCACCGTCGCCTTCGGCTTCCGGCCGCTGAACATCTTCATCCTGCTGCCGCTGCTCGGCGTCGGCGCCTCCTACTACTACCTCCTCTACCCGGCGCTCAAGGCCCACAAGGAGCCGGTCTTCGTCAGCGCCGTGCTGGGCTACCTCCTCCTCATCACCGGCATGATCTGGCGCGCCTTCGCCAAGTACCACGCGGCGCGGAAGGCGGGGCGGGGGCGCAACGCCGACGCGGTGTGGCTGCTGGTGGGGAGTGTCGGGGCGTTGAGCTTTGTCGTCTCCGACTGCACGCTGGCCTGGTGGACCTTCGTCCGCGACTTCCCGCACGCCGACGCCATCGTCATGGGGACGTACTACCTGGCGCAGCTGTGCATCACGCTGTCGGTGCTGCACGAGGGCGCGGTGGGCCCGGCGAAGGTCCCGAATAAAGGGAAGTACGAGGAGGCCAAGAAGAAGGCCTCCCCGCCGCCGCCGAAGAAGGTCGCGTCGCCCCCTCCGGCGCCGAAAAAGGTCGACGAGGCCACCAACACCAAGAGCACCGGGAGTCCGGCGGCGCCGCGTTCCCCCAACGGTGGCAAGAAAAAACATTACTAAATTGTATCCTTCCCTATTAACACAATTTAACATTCGTTTTCTGGGTGAATTTTTATTTTTGTTACACGCTTCGATGCTTTTCCCCTTTATTTTCAAATAAAATACACACAAAAAATCGGCACAGTGATGTTCGAATAAAAAATGTTTTAACGCGACCGTTGTTCACGTAGCCGCGCGCCGGTGCGGCTGATTATACGACTGCGTGTTTCTTATACAAAATCATATATATACACTGCAGCGAAAGCATGTAATATGCTTCCATAAATAAATAACAAAGTTTCGGCAACAATTTATCTAACAAATTTACGTCCGGTTGCGCGCCGTGGCCGGCGTGCACTTGGCGAAATCGGTTTTGTATTCGGGCTGGCCGGCGGCGTCGACGCAGGGGTACGACATGCCGTATTGGAAGGCTAGCACGGCCATGACCGTCTTGAGCGCGCCCTCGCTCCACATGGCGTGCCGGCTGTTGTAGGCCTCGCCCACCAACGCCAGCTTCCTACCGGGCAGCGGCGCCCGCGACCACCGCCGGATGTCCAGATCGTTGAAGGGCGAGCCGGCGCGCTGGTAGTGCCACGCGTTCTCCCGCAGCATACCTACATAAACCGCGCGCGTATATATACAACCGAGTATTATTATTATTATTGCAAGAACAGACGACCCATTCAAATGGGACGTCTGCAGCGTTGTGCAACGTCGCTGTCTGCTTTAATAAAGTGACCGGAAGTCAGCTGTTACCTAGCATCTTCCTGGGCAGCGGGATCTTGACGCCCGGGAACGCCGCGCGCAGATACTTCATCACGGCGGTGACCAGCGGATCCGACATATTCCGCGTCTCATGCAGATGGATATCCTGCGCGTCCGGCGTCGTCCTGTTGGTGATCAGCTTCCGCCACAACGGCAGACACTGCCCGTCGTCATATACCACCCGCGACACGTTCTGCGCGATCCCGTACGGGAACACCGGAATGTCCATGGAGTTTAAACACAACTCGTGGTTGATGTACCGCGTCAACCGCCCGGCGGTGCCGTTGATCGGGACCCGCTCCCACCAGCGTGCCGGCCACCACGCCGTCACGGTGCTGACGACGTGCGGCAGGAGGGACTGGAACTCCCGGCTCCGGACCAGGGCCGCCGCGACGTTGCCCCGCACCTGCTTCAAATTGAACGGGTCGATGCTGGCGATGACCTCGTCGGCGAGGAAGGTGTGGGTGGGGCTCCGGAGGGTGAAGGAGACGTCAGCGTCCATCTGGACGATGGTCTGGTTGTGGAACACCCGGGCGGAGGTGCTCCTGACGGCGTCCATCAGCCGCTGGACGAAGGTCGCCATCCCGCCGACCGTGTAGAAGATGCGCTGGTCTTTCCACCCGTACTCCCACTCCAGGAAGTCCAGCATGGACGCCGGGGAGTGGGATTGCGCGAAGAAGGTGTTGAAACGCGTGAAGCCCTGGAGGAACGCCAGGCCCTCGGTCCCCACCAGCGCCCGCACGAGGTCCCGGAAGTCCGGGAAGCGGTCGACCTCCTCCGGGTGGGCGCGGGTGTGCCGCACGATGGCCTGGACGATCTGGGCGTCGGTCCAGCAGGCGTTGGAGAGTCGGGTGGTCATGCAGCCGGCCGCCCGCCCGCGGGTGCTGCCGTCGACGCTGCGGAAGTAGTCGCGGCCGGCGGTGTGCACGTACTCGGTGCCCATGCCCGGTTGGAGGGTGATGTTGAAGAGGCCGGCTAAGTAGCGCATGTTGACGTGCTCGGCCATCACGCGGATGGCGCCGATGCCCCAGCGCGGACCGCCGGGGGCCTCGCTGACGTCGATGATGCGGCCGCCGTCGTAGGCGTGGCGTTCGATGACGCACAGGTCCGATTTTAAGGTCGGGGCGAGTTTATACGCGGCGTAGGCGCCGGCGATGCCCGTCCCGATGATCACCGTCTGACAACGAATCGGCTCCCGCCCAGCGGAGGCAACGCGGGAATAATTGACGATTAAACACAGCACAAACATTTTTCTTATAAAATCCATGATTAATCGCAGCTGTATCTGTAGTAGTATTCTGTACGCACCAAAAATATAAAAATTAATTTCGGTTAATTCACACCGAAACTAAAATCAACAAGGCCAGCTGGAAAAAAATGCCGGTTGAATATCCGCACGTGCACAAAGCGTCTCACGCAATGCGCCATGCTTTTTTGTAATTTTTGCCGCTAGCGGATTTTTTTATGGGAATTGTTGAAAAAACCCGCGCGACAAAAACAACTGCAGGCGGAAACTATCCTGTTGCACCAGCGTGTTTGTCGCAATCCGGTTCTGTTGTTGTTGTTAAAATATGAATAATTTGTCAAGTGAGCACGACGTGCTGACGCCGCTAATTAGCAGCTCGCTTTTTCATTAACACGCTTGAAAAACAGAAGAAAAATGCCGGCACAAAATAGATCACAGTCACCAGTACAACCGCCCACGACCGGCAGTCGTGTACGAAAAGAGCAAAAAAATTTAATCACATTTGCTGCAGTGGTCGCAGGCCCAGCACCTCCATCAGGGCGGCCATTACCAGCCGGACGCCGTGGAACAGCAGCAAACGCGCCTGAAAATTAAAATCTATGTTTTAGCGTCGTTTTAATCAAATGGAAATAATTCACTTTCTGGCTCACCTCCGCGACATCCTTCGGCTGGTTTTTCACGCGCAAAATCCGCATGGCGCGGTTACTGAGATGCCTACAAAATAAGCGATTCATGACTTTAGAAAATCCGGTAAAAGTTATTCGTAAAAAACAGAACAGAAAAACCGGTAAAAATTTGAATTAAAAAACCGGTAAAAAATTGAACAAGAAACCGGTAAAAAACCGAACTAAAAAACCGGTAAAAACTTGAACTAAAAACCGGTGAACACTGAACTAAAAACCGGTACAAAATTGAACAAGAAACCGGTAAAAAATTAAACTAAAAACCGGTAAAAAATTGAACTAAAAACCGGTAAAAATCTGAACTAGAAATTCGGCAAAAAATTGAATAAAAATTTCCGGCACAACGTACATATGTAAATCAAAAAGTCGGTAAAAACCGAATAAAAAAAAGGCCGGTAAGAAACTGAATTAAAAATACGATAAAAAATGTATGAAAAGGCTGGCTGTGGAACGTAGACACTTACGCCGTCTGGAAGAGATAACGGACAATGTGCACCGGCTCCAGCTGCGTGCCGGCCCGCTCCACGCAGCTCTGCACCGCCGCCAACTGCTGCAGCACGGCCAACGCTTCCTCCTCCCGTAAACACTCCACATCGCAGTTCTCATTCACATTCACGCCGGCGCTTCGCTCCAAACTAACAAAACAAAAATTACAAAATATAACAGAAAAGAAAATAAAGAGAAACGATACGAAAAAATATAACAAAACGACAACATTAAATATCGATTAAATAAAATACAGAAAATATAGAACATAATACAAAAACAGAAAATACAAGAAAATCTAATACAAAAATTAATAAAATAAAACACTAACCTGCAGATGCGTGCGTGGCAGTATTGCAAAAACAGCCCCGTGTCGCCCTCCACCTGCTGCAGTTTGCCGCGCGCGTTGTCGTAGTCATGCGTCCGGCTCTGCTGGAAATCGTTGACGATAATGAGGGACAAGGCCAGCGCCTCCGCCACCGCGTCCACTTCCGCCGCCGGCACTTTCGTCGCTACAAACGCCAACCGGTCCAACACACTCCGCGCTGGCATAAAAAGTCCAATTTTCGCTTACTCTTGCTTCCGCCCATCCGTTCCTTCATGCTCTGCTGCAACTCATCCAGCAGATCGGACAGCAGCACCACCTGGCCCTTGCGGGTGCTCAGCCCGCGAATCCGACCGAATTTGACGTGCTGCAGCGTCCTGCAAGCCAAACATTCGTCACTAGTCACGTTGCGAATTCTCGCATAATTTAAAAAATTACCGGCATTTTAATTCATTTTCTTCTCATTTTTTCTTTTAATTTTTTACCGGCTTTTTTTGTATCCGGTTTTTTTTTATGTCTTCAGTTTTTTACCGCTTTTTTAATAAATTTTTTTAATGGCTTTATAATTCAATTTTCACGGATTTTCTCTGACTTCTATACCGGCTTTTTATTCATTTTTTAACGAAATTATTTGTTATTCAATTTTTTACCGATTTTTTAATTCGGGAAAATACTGCGCCGCCTGGAAGAGCGCCTGGAAATGCTCCGTCTGCGCGTTCTCCACGACGTACAGCATCTCGTCAAAGTTCAGACGACGGGCACGATCCAGCAGCGCGGCCAAATCCCTGACAAAAAAATCCAATGCAAACGTCACGCACCAAAACAGCTTCCGGTGGGTCTTAGTGACCGTCTTACCGCGACAAATACAAACTGGATCCATCCGTTTTCAGCAGGCGCTGACCGAACTCTCCGGCCACCTCATCCGCCGGCGCTTCGGCCTGAAACAGTAAAATATACTGAGAAAATCAGAAGAAACATTACTGACGTTACACGCACCTGCAGTGCGTCGGTCAAGTGACGGGCCGCCTCACGCGCCGCGTGGGCGTACAACGACTCCCCGCTCGTCTCGTCAAACTCCACGCCTATTCGCTGCAATCAAAAATACAGAAACCGGCATTTTACTTCCATTTTTTACTATCATTTTAACGCGATTTTTTAATTCAATATTACATCGCATTTTTAATGCAGTTTTATACTGGCTAATTCGTAAGAACGCGGCTTACCTTGTAGAGCGCGTCGTATTGGCGCAGACTGAGATCCCGCACAGTAGACCACTGCTGGGACAGCGACACATCACCTGCAGAACTGTTATTAATTTTAATAACCGCCCCTCGACGCCGGTGACGTGCTGTACCTGCTTCCATGGCGGCGAAGATGCTGCGCGCCCGCTGATTAAACTCCGCGTCGTTCTTGTCCAACTCCGAACCTTTCACGTACAACTAGCAATAAAATCCAGAGTTTCAGCGCTGCAGTATCAAATCTGATTTTACTGCGTACCTCCAGGAGGTGTTGGAGAGGCGAAGTCTGCAGTTGTTCCTCCGAGCCGAACGCCTCCAGCGCGGCCAGCACGATGCCTGCAACAGCCAAATGTTTAATGCCAGTGCGGCCCGTGGGCGGTTGGTCTGACGTACCGCACTGCGTGCCCCAGTCGCCCAGGTAGTTGACGCGGTGGACGCGATGGCCGCTGCGGTTGTGCAGGTTGGCGATGAAGTTGCCCAGGACCGTCGAGCGCAGGTGGCCCGCGTGGAACGGTTTGGCTATGTTCGGGGAACTGCAACACACCAACGGGGCTACTCTCAGGAGGATCAACCATCTTGCTAATAAGCTGCATAATATTTAAATCAAGATATTAAGTAATCAATTTTAAAAAAATTAAAACCGTATAATCTTCAAAATTTTTTAATAAAGACGGCTATTAACAAACTAGATAATATCTTCATAAATACATTATAATAATTTAAAATAAAATTATCTGCATAAAAATAAAACAATCTTAATAAAATTGTACAAGATTTTATTGAATTTGAAACATTTTTAAAAAAAAAACATTTCAAGATCTTTAAAACAGTTTTAAAAAATTTGCTACGAATAAACCGTACAATATTGTAATGTTTTAAAAATAGAAAAAAATAAACATTAGGTCTCGGATGCGAAGATAATCGTCGCAGAATCGAGCAGGAGTGCAAAAATTAATTGAGGAATCCTCTGTTAACCTGAAGTCGATGACGATGGTCTTGCGTGGTTTCTTCCTCAGCGCCAAGAAGGGATAATCCTTCTTGTGTTGCACAATCTCCCGGAGAGTCTGCATGAAATGCGCCCACTCAGAGACATAAGAGAGGAGTAATTTCATAGCAAATTCAAACCTGTAGAAGAGCAGAAGGATCGCGATGCGCTGGCGATGCATCGTTCGTCAAGCTGATCGCGGCAGGAGCAGCTGCAGTGGATTCCCAACGCAATGCACGAACGATTTCCCCAACATATCGATGCCTGGTGCAGCTCCACATTTTTACCCAACGGGAAAATCATACACAACACATTTTGCCAAAAGTTCAAAACCAAAACAAGCTAACGCCAAAAAATGGCCAGTTTTCCCGTTTTTGGTTTTAAAAACAAACTGAAATAGAGAAACCTGCACGAACGAAACAGATACAGTCAAAATTTCCGGGGGGTTGCACGCTACGCACCACTTAGCAGTGCAACCGCCACGGTGCGTTGGTAACTGTTGCTCTTGCTTATTCCACCGCAGCCTGGAAATGGAATCGAACAAATTTACAGTTAACGATTTTGCTCTGCCAGCTGGCAAATCCATTGCAGTTTCTGGAAATGGAAGCCATTGCAGTGTGATTTCCCTACGGCTGATGAAATCTATCAGAGTGCGCCGCGACGACAGCGTTTATTTTGCGTCGGTTCGATCAGGAAAGCGATTTGAAAACTATTTTTACATTTCATCTACTTTTGATTGAAAGGGTTTAGCAGCGTAAATTGCTGAACATCCGTTGTTGAACTTTCTAGGTTTGTTTTCTTTCCGTGTTCGATTTCTCTTACATTTCGCAATCATGGCTGATGAAAACATGGTAAGTTGTTTTTCAACAGCGAAGCTGTTGGTTCTCGAGCAGGCTGTTACTTTTCGGATTCGTGCAGTTTCACGCTGAGCGCTGATTAAATGTGAAATAAATAATTCGCAGATTAATGGCTTGCAGAATTTGGAACTGACGAAAAAGAAGAAGAAGAAGCCGTTCAATCTGGAGAAGGCGCTGGGTGATCGCGACGGCGACAAGAAGGACGAGGAGCCCAAGGAGGAAGACCCGCTGCCCGACACGCCCGGGGCAGGCGACGATGAGGAGCTGCAGTTCACCGGAAAGAAGAAGAAGAAGGCCACTAAAAAAACCACGGAAGAGGAGGCTGCTCCAACAGAGACGACCGTAAAGGGTAAATCAACATGAAGTCATCAGTTATCAGTCAAACTTGATATCAAGCGCAAAGCAGTGAGATTTTGGTTCTGCTCGGTACAGAAACCGTTGGTGCTACTGGGATTTTTGTAGTCGCGCCGAGTTACTCGCAGTTGTTGATTTGGGAAATTTCTTTGGTTGATGATTTTGTTGGGGAACGCGGGAAATCTTTTAATTTCTAAATTGGTTGTATTCCGCAGATGACGAGGAGGCGCTGCAGTTTGGCAAGAAGAAGAAGAAGGCCAAGAAGCCCGTCGACGTGGATGCCGACGAAGAAGCGAAAGTAAGTCCAACTTCAGTTTCCGAAATTCGATAGAAAATTCAGTTTGAATTTGTACAGCTTATTAGTTATTACGACAGCGCAGAGGCTTTGTTGGCGTTTTTATCGCGAAAAAAACGCTAGTAGTAAAAGAATTTATTTATTACCTGCCTTGGGAATTTATTTTTTATTGGGACTTCCAGAATTACTATTCCTTTTATATAAAAAAAACTAGTCAATTTGTAATAAGCCAAATTATTTAACATTTATTGAAAAATTACTAAGAATGTGTGGTAATGGAAACTGTAAATTGATTAGTAATGGACAGAATTATTGTGGAAGTTGGATGATACAAAGTAGAAATGTGTAGGATGAGGATGAGCCCGTGGATGAGGACGATGGCGCGGATTTCGGTGAATTCAAGAAGCCGAAGCCGGGGCAAATCGGTGAAATTCGCCGACGACGAGGAGGACGACGTGGACGGCGAGGGCGGCGCGGATTTCGTGGATGATGTCGACTTGGAGAACATTAAGCCGCGTAAGCACGGCGTCCTGTTCATAATCGTCGTCATCCTGGTGTTATTCATTTTGTCCAGTATTTTTTGTGAATAATTGTATTTATTGCACAATTAAACGTGTGGTGGGCTGCAGAGATGACGCCGTCGGCTAATATCATGAAGGGCGCCTGGCTGGGCTCGGACCGCGACTACACGTACGACGAGCTGCTGACGCGCGTCTTCGACATCATGCGCGAGAAGAACCCCGAGTACGTGGGCGGGGAGAAGCGCAAGATCGTCATGCGGCCGCCGCAGGTCGTCAAGGTCGGCACGAAGAAGACCTCCTTCGCCAACTTCACCGAGATCTGCCGCATCATGCGCCGCCAGCCCAAACACCTCATCGCCTTCCTCCTCGCCGAATTAGGTGCGTACGCTCAACTCACCGTCTCTGTTTCCGAACGAATACGTCTCAATTACCATTAACCTTTCGTCAGTTATTATTGCTGGAATTTGCTTTGTGCATTTAGAATTTTTAAAAATATTTTTAAAAACTCAGTTAAAAGATTTGAATTTATACGCTGTTTGGTGGGATTTCATGGAGTGTCTCCAAACGTTTGTTTAATTTAGACAGAAACTTTTGTTGGTTTATTTTTTGAAAATTAAAGATAAATCAATGAGAATTAAACTGCGAAAATTCCATAAAAATTCGATTTAAATTCGCACATTTTGGCTGTATTTTATGGTTTATGAAATCGCCTGGGTTAATTTTGAAATTAAAATTGAATTGAGCCAAGTTGAAATTAGATTTACTGATTGGTTGGCAGGTACGACGGGCTCGGTGGACGCCAACAGCCAGCTGATCATCAAGGGCCGCTTCCAGCAGAAGCAGATCGAGAACGTGCTGCGGCGCTACATCAAGGAGTACGTCACCTGCCACACGTGCCGCTCGCCGGAGACGCTGCTGCAGAAGGACGACCAGACGCGCGTCGTCTTCCTGCAGTGCGAGACGTGCGGCTCGCGCTGCTCCGTCAACAAGGTCTCCGCCGGCTACCAGGCCGTCACCGCCAAGCGCGCCGCCATGCGCGCCAAAGAGACCTGATGAATGAACTGGCTGATTTTATTGGGAAAACGGCAAAATGCTGGGTTTCGTTTGCTTTATATTGAGATTTTCCACTGGTATCCATAGTAACCGAATTGGCTGCGATTGATTTTTAAATAAAAATAATATAAACAAGTCTTCAACAGCGTGATCATGATGCGACAATTAATTCATGTGGGAACAACAGAATAAAATTGCAAAAAATTCAAAATAATTCTGGATCAATTTCGTATTTAATTTCTGGGAGCGATGGTGAATATCAGACGAAAGATTCAGCCGCGCATGCGCCGCCTGCCGGTGCCGGCGTCCATTCCCAGCCGGCATCGCGTGCTGGTGGCGGATAATTCCGATAAATTCGGTTTCGGCACCGGAGCCCTGCGTTTCCCCCACGAAACGGTGAAGACACTCAGTGCTATTTCTGCCTAATGCCGGCGTGTAAGGCGCTCTCAAATACTCGCATTGTCGGTGCATATAAGAGTGTCTATCTGACTGATCTCGGGGATTGGCCAGGTGCCGGAGAACCCCGGACCCGCCAAGTACCCCGCGGTGCCGCCCTCCTTCAAGGATCCGGCCAAATCCCCGGAGGCGCCGCCCGGCCAGCCGCCACCGCGCAAGGTGTTGCTGCCGGGAAGGTCAACGTGGCCGGTGTTCGGCTCGACGGTGAGGCAGCCAGCCAGCCGGAGGGATTTATTTTGTTTCAAGCTGTTTTTCGAATGAAAAATCGATTTAAATTAAATTTCAGTATATTTGAATCGAATTTTAGATAAAGTAACTAATACTTTCAATTTATTTAATATACGTCTTTGCTCGAATTTTAGTTAAATAAATCCATTTTAATTACTGTACAATAAATTCTTTTTCAAGCATTTACCACTGTTTTTTTTTTAATTTAGTTTGAATTAATTTATATTGTGGCTTAAATCAGTTTATAATAAAACTTAAGTATATCAATTTTATTTACATTAACTTCCATTAAATTTGTGGCCTTATTAACTAGGTGGGCCGCTTCCCGACGGCGCTGCACACAACCTCCCCTCCGGTGGGCACCTACACCCTCACCGACCGGAAGCCCCCCTCCCGCCCCACTCACCGCACTCCCGTGGTCGTCCACCACCACGCCCCGTCGCGCCGCCCCTCCCCCACCCGCTACAACGTCCAGCCGCGTTTCGGCGGCAACATCGCGCGCGGCCGCGCCGTCTTCCGCTCCCGCCTGCCGCGCATCCACGCCCCCGCGGTCACCGGCCTCTTCCCGTGGGCCTACGACGTCCAGGACCACCTCCTGCACCCCACCGCGCCGCGGGCCTGCTCCATCCGCTACACCGCGCCCCGGATGCCGGCGGCCCGGCGCCCCACGGAGGGTGACCTGTGGAGCGGCGTCGACCCTCTCCGGCCGTCGCGTTCGCAGGTGGGATTGGGAAACAACACTGGAACGCCGGCGCGGAGGGGGCGGTGTTCCCCAAGCGGCCGCGGAATGTGGCGTGCATGGCGCGGGAGGTCCGCGAGGCCCCCGGACCGGGGCAGTACGATGTGGGGAAGTACGGGAGTATCGGGCCGGAAGCGACGACGGTGGCGCCGCGGACGCTGAAGAATCTGCGCCGGGCGCGGGAGATGCTGGCTCGCTACGGGAGGCGTTGTTCGTCAGCGGAGGGGACACCGCCCGCTAAACTGTACGATGCCGGGAAACTGCCGGCGGCGAAGTCGTTCCATTACAACGCGACGAATGTCTGGATATGATCATTTTATTGCTGTAGTCTTCCAGTTTACTCAGTTTTCACAATATGCATATAACAGATTTTATATATAGATACATATGTATAGTTATATATATGCGCATCCAAAATAAATAAAAATGCCTGTCGCAACGCAGCGTGCAGGCCGCGTGACCTTTACATCAGTTATCAAATCCCTGTACATACTGCCAACCTGTCATTGCTTAAATTTCTGTGCGGCTCTGTCGAACCTAGTACAAAAATTACAACAACCGAAAGCCGTTTATTTTCGCGGACAGCGAATCAGCGTTATCAACGCCAGGTAGAGCTGGCGGAAGGCGGCGACAATGAGGAAGGGGTCGACGACGCCCTGGCAGTGGTCGAGGAGGGTCAGCGCGACGACGACTGTCTGGGTGTCGAAACGGCCGCGGACGCTCCAGACCAGGGGATGGAAGACGGCCAGCGGGCCCCACGCCAAGGTCACGCTGACCGTCAGCAGGCTCAGCACCACGAACGAGTGCGACCGTCCGCCGCCACCGGCGCCGGTATCCGCCCGACCGCGCGCGGCCGGCATCATTGCTTCTATATATAAAGAACCAGATGACCTTTCGGAATAACATAAATAAGCCGCGTTAACTTACGGCCGCTGGGCGGCGCCGGGCTCCACGGCGGCGGGCCGGGATGGGAGTCCAGCCGCGCGCGGTGCCGCTGCCGGCGCTTCCACCAGATCCAGGGTAGGCCGCCACGATGACGACCAGCGCGACGGTGGTCAGCACCGACGTGGCGATCAGCGCGTCCTGCACCGGCCGCTCCGCCAGGCTGGTCGTGCAGCCGAACTCCGCGGGCGGCAGCCGGTAGTACAGGTGGTCCAGGATATTCGCCGGGACGGTCAAGACCCCGGCTAACATCCAGGTGGCCGCGCACAGCAGGCGGGCGACGCGGTAGCCGTGCTGCTGCCGGTAGGACAAGGGCGCCAGGAGCGCCCACACCCGGTTGAGCGTGATGGCGGCGTGCGCGAAGCGGATGACGGAGCCGCTGGTCCACAGCAGCGCCAGCTGGACGCTGCAGCCGGTGGTATGGCCGTACCACGTGTGCAGGACGTAGTTGAAGAGGTGCTGCGGGAAGTTGAGGCTGTAGTAGAGCAGGTTGGCGCTTAACAGGTTGACGAGGTACAGGTTGAACGGGGACATCAGCGCGCGGTTAAACAGGAAGAGTAGGAAGATCAGACCGTTGCCCAGGACGGCGGCGGCGTCCGCGGTTAGGAAGAGCGTTACAGCCGGCAGCGGCAGACCAGTAGCCACCAGTAAGACGCTGGTGTCGTTGGAGGACTGGTTGCCGGATTGGAGCCGGCTCAAATGCACGCGCCCCAAAACCATGATATTCGCTTGTGCCTAATTATATACAGTATATCCTAGGTTGGCAACTGTGCATGTGTTATTAAGTTGGTGGCTGCTGCCGCTTCCGCTAGGAATTTCTCCTTCTGTACGTGCATGAGCTGTGTTATGTTTACCAATGACTTGATGAGAGAGTAGAATAATCTGCATTTAATTCTCGGGGGTTTCGCAAGCGGATGTTGACAGTGAGAATTGATCCCCGGGGA